>NW_027226647.1:0-56862 GCF_037783145.1 Equus przewalskii | reverse complement strand
CTTTGGAAGAGATGTTCCCACTAGGCTGTAAGAGCACTGTGCAGAGCGAGTTGTTTCTTAGCTTCCCAAAGAGCTGGAAGCAAGATGCTGTGGGGCCCAACTCGCCCTTTGGAAAGAAGCCTGCACGTTGTGCCTTTCAGCTCTAGGGCAAAGTAGCACACCCAGAGCAGAAGTCCTACTTCAGCCAGATCAGGCCTGCAAAGAAACTGCGTTTCACAGGCCTTTGGAAGAGATGTTCCCGGTAGGCTGTAAGAGCACTGTGCAGAGCGAGTTGTTTCTTAGCTTCCCAAAGAGCTGGAAGCAAGATGCTGTGGGGCCCAACTCGCCCTTTGGAAAGAAGCCTGCACGTTGTGCCTTTCAGCTCTAGGGCAAAGTAGCACACCCAGAGCAGAAGTCCTACTTCAGCCAGATCAGGCCTGCAAAGAAACTGCGTTTCACAGGCCTTTGGAAGAGATGTTCCCGGTAGGCTGTAAGAGCACTGTGCAGAGCGAGTTGTTTCTTAGCTTCCCAAAGAGCTGGAAGCAAGATTCTGTGGGCCCAACTCGCCCTTTGGAAAGAAGCCTGCACGTTGTGCCTTTCAGCTCTAGGGCAAAGTAGCACACCCAGAGCAGAAGTCCTACTTCAGCCAGATCAGGCCTGCAAAGAAACTGCGTTTCACAGGCCTTTGGAAGAGATGTTCCCGGTAGGCTGTAAGAGCACTGTGCAGAGCGAGTTGTTTCTTAGCTTCCCAAAGAGCTGGAAGCAAGATGCTGTGGGGCCCAACTCGCCCTTTGGAAAGAAGCCTGCACGTTGTGCCTTTCAGCTCTAGGGCAAAGTAGCACACCCAGAGCAGAAGTCCTACTTCAGCCAGATCAGGCCTGCAAAGAAACTGCGTTTCACAGGCCTTTGGAAGAGATGTTCCCGGTAGGCTGTAAGAGCACTGTGCAGAGCGAGTTGTTTCTTAGCTTCCCAAAGAGCTGGAAGCAAGATGCTGTGGGGCCCAACTCGCCCTTTGGAAAGAAGCCTGCACGTTGTGCCTTTCAGCTCTAGGGCAATGTAGCACACCCAGAGCAGAAGTCCTACTTCAGCCAGATCAGGCCTGCAAAGAAACTGCGTTTCACAGGCCTTTGGAAGAGATGTTCCCGCTAGGCTGTAAGAGCACTGTGCAGAGCGAGTTGTTTCTTAGCTTCCCAAAGAGCTGGAAGCAAGATGCTGTGGGGCCCAACTCGCCCTTTGGAAAGAAGCCTGCACGTTGTACCTTTCAGCTCTAGGGCAAAGTAGCACACCCAGAGCAGAAGTCCTACTTCAGCCAGATCAGGCCTGCAAAGAAACTGCGTTTCACAGGCCTTTGGAAGAGATGTTCCCGGTAGGCTGTAAGAGCACTGTGCAGAGCGAGTTGTTTCTTAGCTTCCCAAAGAGCTGGAAGCAAGATGCTGTGGGGCCCAACTCGCCCTTTGGAAAGAAGCCTGCACGTTGTGCCTTTCAGCTCTAGGGCAATGTAGCACACCCAGAGCAGAAGTCCTACTTCAGCCAGATCAGGCCTGCAAAGAAACTGCGTTTCACAGGCCTTTGGAAGAGATGTTCCCGGTAGGCTGTAAGAGCACTGTGCAGAGCGAGTTGTTTCTTAGCTTCCCAAAGAGCTGGAAGCAAGATGCTGTGGGGCCCAACTCGCCCTTTGGAAAGAAGCCTGCACGTTGTGCCTTTCAGCTCTAGGGCAATGTAGCACACCCAGAGCAGAAGTCCTACTTCAGCCAGATCAGGCCTGCAAAGAAACTGCGTTTCACAGGCCTTTGGAAGAGATGTTCCCGGTAGGCTGTAAGAGCACTGTGCAGAGCGAGTTGTTTCTTAGCTTCCCAAAGAGCTGGAAGCAAGATGCTGTGGGGCCCAACTCGCCCTTTGGAAAGAAGCCTGCACGTTGTGCCTTTCAGCTCTAGGGCAAAGTAGCACACCCAGAGCAGAAGTCCTACTTCAGCCAGATCAGGCCTGCAAAGAAACTGCGTTTCACAGGCCTTTGGAAGAGATGTTCCCGGTAGGCTGTAAGAGCACTGTGCAGAGCGAGTTGTTTCTTAGCTTCCCAAAGAGCTGGAAGCAAGATGCTGTGGGGCCCAACTCGCCCTTTGGAAAGAAGCCTGCACGTTGTGCCTTTCAGCTCTAGGGCAAAGTAGCACACCCAGAGCAGAAGTCCTACTTCAGCCAGATCAGGCCTGCAAAGAAACTGCGTTTCACAGGCCTTTGGAAGAGATGTTCCCGGTAGGCTGTAAGAGCACTGTGCAGAGCGAGTTGTTTCTTAGCTTCCCAAAGAGCTGGAAGCAAGATGCTGTGGGGCCCAACTCGCCCTTTGGAAAGAAGCCTGCACGTTGTGCCTTTCAGCTCTAGGGCAATGTAGCACACCCAGAGCAGAAGTCCTACTTCAGCCAGATCAGGCCTGCAAAGAAACTGCGTTTCACAGGCCTTTGGAAGAGATGTTCCCGGTACGCTGTAGGAGCACTGTGCAGAGCGAGTTGTTTCTTAGCTTCCCAAAGAGCTGGAAGCAAGATGCTGTGGGGCCCAACTCGCCCTTTGGAAAGAAGCCTGCACGTTGTGCCTTTCACCTCTAGGGCAAAGTAGCACACCCAGAGCAGAAGTCCTACTTCAGCCAGATCAGGCCTGCAAAGAAACTGCGTTTCACAGGCCTTTGGAAGAGATGTTCCCGGTAGGCTGTAAGAGCACTGTGCAGAGCGAGTTGTTTCTTAGCTTCCCAAAGAGCTGGAAGCAAGATGCTGTGGGGCCCAACTCACCCTTTGGAAAGAAGCCTGCACGTTGTGACTTTCAGCTCTAGGGCAAAGTAGCACACCCAGAGCAGAAGTCCTACTTCAGCCAGATCAGGCCTGCAAAGAAACTACGTTTCACAGGCCTTTGGAAGAGATGTTCCCGGTAGGCTGTAAGAGCACTGTGCAGAGCGAGTTGTTTCTTAGCTTCCCAAAGAGCTGGAAGCAAGATGCTGTGGGGCCCAACTCGCCCTTTGGAAAGAAGCCTGCACGTTGTGCCTTTCAGCTCTAGGGCAAAGTAGCACACCCAGAGCAGAAGTCCTTCTTCAGCCAGATCAGGCCTGCAAAGAAACTGCGTTTCACAGGCCTTTGGAAGAGATGTTCCCGGTAGGCTGTAAGAGCACTGTGCAGAGCGAGTTGTTTCTTAGCTTCCCAAAGAGCTGGAAGCAAGATGCTGTGGGGCCCAACTCGCCCTTTGGAAAGAAGCCTGCACGTTGTGCCTTTCAGCTCTAGGGCAAAGTAGCACACCCAGAGCAGAAGTCCTACTTCAGCCAGATCAGGCCTGCAAAGAAACTGCGTTTCACAGGCCTTTGGAAGAGATGTTCCCGGTAGGCTGTAAGAGCACTGTGCAGAGCGAGTTGTTTCTTAGCTTCCCAAAGAGCTGGAAGCAAGATGCTGTGGGGCCCAACTCGCCCTTTGGAAAGAAGCCTGCACGTTGTGCCTTTCAGCTCTAGGGCAAAGTAGCACACCCAGAGCAGAAGTCCTACTTCAGCCAGATCAGGCCTGCAAAGAAACTGCGTTTCACAGGCCTTTGGAAGAGATGTTCCCGGTAGGCTGTAAGAGCACTGTGCAGAGCGAGTTGTTTCTTAGCTTCCCAAAGAGCTGGAAGCAAGATGCTGTGGGGCCCAACTCGCCCTTTGGAAAGAAGCCTGCACGTTGTGCCTTTCAGCTCTAGGGCAAAGTAGCACACCCAGAGCAGAAGTCCTACTTCAGCCAGATCAGGCCTGCAAAGAAACTGCGTTTCACAGGCCTTTGGAAGAGATGTTCCCGGTAGGCTGTAAGAGCACTGTGCAGAGCGAGTTGTTTCTTAGCTTCCCAAAGAGCTGGAAGCAAGATGCTGTGGGGCCCAACTCGCCCTTTGGAAAGAAGCCTGCACGTTGTGCCTTTCAGCTCTAGGGCAAAGTAGCACACCCAGAGCAGAAGTCCTACTTCAGCCAGATCAGGCCTGCAAAGAAACTGCGTTTCACAGGCCTTTGGAAGAGATGTTCCCGGTAGGCTGTAAGAGCACTGTGCAGAGCGAGTTGTTTCTTAGCTTCCCAAAGAGCTGGAAGCAAGATGCTGTGGGGCCCAACTCGCCCTTTGGAAAGAAGCCTGCACGTTGTGCCTTTCAGCTCTAGGGCAAAGTAGCACACCCAGAGCAGAAGTCCTAGTTCAGCCAGATCAGGCCTGCAAAGAAACTGCGTTTCACAGGCCTTTGGAAGAGATGTTCCCGGTAGGCTGTAAGAGCACTGTGCAGAGCGAGTTGTTTCTTAGCTTCCCAAAGAGCTGGAAGCAAGATGCTGTGGGGCCCAACTCGCCCTTTGGAAAGAAGCCTGCACGTTGTGCCTTTCAGCTCTAGGGCAAAGTAGCACACCCAGAGCAGAAGTCCTACTTCAGCCAGATCAGGCCTGCAAAGAAACTGCGTTTCACAGGCCTTTGGAAGAGATGTTCCCGGTAGGCTGTAAGAGCACTGTGCAGAGCGAGTTGTTTCTTAGCTTCCCAAAGAGCTGGAAGCAAGATGCTGTGGGGCCCAACTCGCCCTTTGGAAAGAAGCCTGCACGTTGTGCCTTTCAGCTCTAGGGCAAAGTAGCACACCCAGAGCAGAAGTCCTACTTCAGCCAGATCAGGCCTGCAAAGAAACTGCGTTTCACAGGCCTTTGGAAGAGATGTTCCCGGTAGGCTGTAAGAGCACTGTGCAGAGCGAGTTGTTTCTTAGCTTCCCAAAGAGCTGGAAGCAAGATGCTGTGGGGCCCAACTCGCCCTTTGGAAAGAAGCCTGCACGTTGTGCCTTTCAGCTCTAGGGCAAAGTAGCACACCCAGAGCAGAAGTCCTACTTCAGCCAGATCAGGCCTGCAAAGAAACTGCGTTTCACAGGCCTTTGGAAGAGATGTTCCCGGTAGGCTGTAAGAGCACTGTGCAGAGCGAGTTGTTTCTTAGCTTCCCAAAGAGCTGGAAGCAAGATGCTGTGGGGCCCAACTCGCCCTTTGGAAAGAAGCCTGCACGTTGTGCCTTTCAGCTCTAGGGCAAAGTAGCACACCCAGAGCAGAAGTCCTACTTCAGCCAGATCAGGCCTGCAAAGAAACTGCGTTTCACAGGCCTTTGGAAGAGATGTTCCCGGTAGGCTGTAAGAGCACTGTGCAGAGCGAGTTGTTTCTTAGCTTCCCAAAGAGCTGGAAGCAAGATGCTGTGGGGCCCAACTCGCCCTTTGGAAAGAAGCCTGCACGTTGTGCCTTTCAGCTCTAGGGCAAAGTAGCACACCCAGAGCAGAAGTCCTACTTCAGCCAGATCAGGCCTGCAAAGAAACTGCGTTTCACAGGCCTTTGGAAGAGATGTTCCCGGTAGGCTGTAAGAGCACTGTGCAGAGCGAGTTGTTTCTTAGCTTCCCAAAGAGCTGGAAGCAAGATGCTGTGGGGCCCAACTCGCCCTTTGGAAAGAAGCCTGCACGTTGTGCCTTTCAGCTCTAGGGCAAAGTAGCACACCCAGAGCAGAAGTCCTACTTCAGCCAGATCAGGCCTGCAAAGAAACTGCGTTTCACAGGCCTTTGGAAGAGATGTTCCCGGTAGGCTGTAAGAGCACTGTGCAGAGCGAGTTGTTTCTTAGCTTCCCAAAGAGCTGGAAGCAAGATGCTGTGGGGCCCAACTCGCCCTTTGGAAAGAAGCCTGCACGTTGTGCCTTTCAGCTCTAGGGCAAAGTAGCACACCCAGAGCAGAAGTCCTACTTCAGCCAGATCAGGCCTGCAAAGAAACTGCGTTTCACAGGCCTTTGGAAGAGATGTTCCCGGTAGGCTGTAAGAGCACTGTGCAGAGCGAGTTGTTTCTTAGCTTCCCAAAGAGCTGGAAGCAAGATGCTGTGGGGCCCAACTCGCCCTTTGGAAAGAAGCCTGCACGTTGTGCCTTTCAGCTCTAGGGCAAAGTAGCACACCCAGAGCAGAAGTCCTACTTCAGCCAGATCAGGCCTGCAAAGAAACTGCGTTTCACAGGCCTTTGGAAGAGATGTTCCCGGTAGGCTGTAAGAGCACTGTGCAGAGCGAGTTGTTTCTTAGCTTCCCAAAGAGCTGGAAGCAAGATGCTGTGGGGCCCAACTCGCCCTTTGGAAAGAAGCCTGCACGTTGTGCCTTTCAGCTCTAGGGCAAAGTAGCACACCCAGAGCAGAAGTCCTACTTCAGCCAGATCAGGCCTGCAAAGAAACTGCGTTTCACAGGCCTTTGGAAGAGATGTTCCCGGTAGGCTGTAAGAGCACTGTGCAGAGCGAGTTGTTTCTTAGCTTCCCAAAGAGCTGGAAGCAAGATGCTGTGGGGCCCAACTCGCCCTTTGGAAAGAAGCCTGCACGTTGTGCCTTTCAGCTCTAGGGCAAAGTAGCACACCCAGAGCAGAAGTCCTACTTCAGCCAGATCAGGCCTGCAAAGAAACTGCGTTTCACAGGCCTTTGGAAGAGATGTTCCCGGTAGGCTGTAAGAGCACTGTGCAGAGCGAGTTGTTTCTTAGCTTCCCAAAGAGCTGGAAGCAAGATGCTGTGGGGCCCAACTCGCCCTTTGGAAAGAAGCCTGCACGTTGTGCCTTTCAGCTCTAGGGCAAAGTAGCACACCCAGAGCAGAAGTCCTACTTCAGCCAGATCAGGCCTGCAAAGAAACTGCGTTTCACAGGCCTTTGGAAGAGATGTTCCCGGTAGGCTGTAAGAGCACTGTGCAGAGCGAGTTGTTTCTTAGCTTCCCAAAGAGCTGGAAGCAAGATGCTGTGGGGCCCAACTCGCCCTTTGGAAAGAAGCCTGCACGTTGTGCCTTTCAGCTCTAGGGCAAAGTAGCACACCCAGAGCAGAAGTCCTACTTCAGCCAGATCAGGCCTGCAAAGAAACTGCGTTTCACAGGCCTTTGGAAGAGATGTTCCCGGTAGGCTGTAAGAGCACTGTGCAGAGCGAGTTGTTTCTTAGCTTCCCAAAGAGCTGGAAGCAAGATGCTGTGGGGCCCAACTCGCCCTTTGGAAAGAAGCCTGCACGTTGTGCCTTTCAGCTCTAGGGCAAAGTAGCACACCCAGAGCAGAAGTCCTACTTCAGCCAGATCAGGCCTGCAAAGAAACTGCGTTTCACAGGCCTTTGGAAGAGATGTTCCCGGTAGGCTGTTAGAGCACTGTGCAGAGCGAGTTGTTTCTTAGCTTCCCAAAGAGCTGGAAGCAAGATGCTGTGGGGCCCAACTCGCCCTTTGGAAAGAAGCCTGCACGTTGTGCCTTTCAGCTCTAGGGCAAAGTAGCACACCCAGAGCAGAAGTCCTACTTCAGCCAGATCAGGCCTGCAAAGAAACTGCGTTTCACAGGCCTTTGGAAGAGATGTTCCCGGTAGGCTGTAAGAGCACTGTGCAGAGCGAGTTGTTTCTTAGCTTCCCAAAGAGCTGGAAGCAAGATGCTGTGGGGCCCAACTCGCCCTTTGGAAAGAAGCCTGCACGTTGTGCCTTTCAGCTCTAGGGCAAAGTAGCACACCCAGAGCAGAAGTCCTACTTCAGCCAGATCAGGCCTGCAAAGAAACTGCGTTTCACAGGCCTTTGGAAGAGATGTTCCCGGTAGGCTGTAAGAGCACTGTGCAGAGCGAGTTGTTTCTTAGCTTCCCAAAGAGCTGGAAGCAAGATGCTGTGGGGCCCAACTCACCCTTTGGAAAGAAGCCTGCACGTTGTGCCTTTCAGCTCTAGGGCAAAGTAGCACACCCAGAGCAGAAGTCCTACTTCAGCCAGATCAGGCCTGCAAAGAAACTGCGTTTCACAGGCCTTTGGAAGAGATGTTCCCGGTAGGCTGTAAGAGCACTGTGCAGAGCGAGTTGTTTCTTAGCTTCCCAAAGAGCTGGAAGCAAGATGCTGTGGGGCCCAACTCGCCCTTTGGAAAGAAGCCTGCACGTTGTGCCTTTCAGCTCTAGGGCAAAGTATCACACCCAGAGCAGAATTCCTACTTCAGCCAGATCAGGCCTGCAAAGAAACTGCGTTTCACAGTCCTTTGGAAGAGATGTTCCCGGTAGGCTGTAAGAGCACTGTGCAGAGCGAGTTGTTTCTTAGCTTCCCAAAGAGCTGGAAGCAAGATGCTGTGGGGCCCAACTCGCCCTTTGGAAAGAAGCCTGCACGTTGTGCCTTTCAGCTCTAGGGCAAAGTAGCACACCCAGAGCAGAAGTCCTACTTCGGCCAGATCAGGCCTGCAAAGAAACTGCGTTTCACAGGCCTTTGGAAGAGATGTTCCCGGTAGGCTGTAAGAGCACTGTGCAGAGCGAGTTGTTTCTTAGCTTCCCAAAGAGCTGGAAGCAAGATGCTGTGGGGCCCAACTCGCCCCTTGGAAAGAAGCCTGCACGTTGTGCCTTTCAGCTCTAGGGCAAAGTAGCACACCCAGAGCAGAAGTCCTACTTCAGCCAGATCAGGCCTGCAAAGAAACTGCGTTTCACAGGCCTTTGGAAGAGATGTTCCCGGTACGCTGTAAGAGCACTGTGCAGAGCGAGTTGTTTCTTAGCTTCCCAAAGAGCTGGAAGCAAGATGCTGTGGGGCCCAACTCGCCCTTTGGAAAGAAGCCTGCACGTTGTGCCTTTCAGCTCTAGGGCAAAGTAGCACACCCAGAGCAGAAGTCCTACTTCAGCCAGATCAGGCCTGCAAAGAAACTGCGTTTCACAGGCCTTTGGAAGAGATGTTCCCGGTAGGCTGTAAGAGCACTGTGCAGAGCGAGTTGTTTCTTAGCTTCCCAACGAGCTGGAAGCAAGATGCTGTGGGGCCCAACTCGCCCTTTGGAAAGCAGCCTGCACGTTGTGCCTTTCAGCTCTAGGGCAAAGTAGCACACCCAGAGCAGAAGTCCTACTTCAGCCAGATCAGGCCTGCAAAGAAACTGCGTTTCACAGTCCTTTGGAAGAGATGTTCCCGGTACGCTGTAAGAGCACTGTGCAGAGCGAGTTGTTTCTTACCTTCCCAAAGAGCTGGAAGCAAGATGCTGTGGGGCCCAACTCGCCCTTTGGAAAGCAGCCTGCACGTTGTGCCTTTCAGCTCAAGGGCAAAGTAGCACACCCAGAGCAGAAGTCCTACTTCAGCCACATCAGGCCTGCAAAGAAACTGCGTTTCACAGTCCTTTGGAAGAGATGTTCCCGGTACGCTGTAAGAGCACTGTGCAGAGCGAGTTGTTTCTTAGCTTCCCAAAGACCTGGAAGCAAGATGCTGTGGAGCCCAACTCGCCCTTTGGAAAGAAGCCTGCACGTTGTGCCTTTCAGCTCTAGGGCAAAGTAGCACACCCAGAGCAGAAATCCTACTTCAGCCAGATCAGGCCTGCAAAGAAACTGCGTTTCACAGGCCTTTGGAAGAGATGTTCCCGGTAGGCTGTAAGAGCACTGTGCAGAGCGAGTTGTTTCTTCGCTTCCCAAGAGCTGGAAGCAAGATGCTGTGGCGCCCAACTCGCCCTTTGGAAAGAAGCCTGCACGTTGTGCCTTTCAGCTCTAGGGCAAAGTAGCACACCCAGAGCAGAAGTCCTACTTCAGCCAGATCAGGCCTGCAAAGAAACTGCGTTTCACAGGCCTTTGGAAGAGATGTTCCCGGTAGGCTGTAAGAGCACTGTGCAGAGCGAGTTGTTTCTTAGCTTCCCAAAGAGCTGGAAGCAAGATGCTGTGGGGCCCAACTCGCCCTTTGGAAAGAAGCCTGCACGTTGTGCCTTTCAGCTCTAGGGCAAAGTAGCACACCCAGAGCAGAAGTCCTACTTCAGCCAGATCAGGCCTGCAAAGAAACTGCGTTTCACAGGCCTTTGGAAGAGATGTTCCCGGTAGCCTGTAAGAGCACTGTGCAGTGCGAGTTGTTTCTTAGCTTCCCTAAGAGCTGGAAGCAAGATGCTGTGGGGCCCAACTCGCCCTTTGGAAAGAAGCCTGCACGTTGCGCCTTTCAGCTCTAGGGCAATGTAGCACACCCAGAGCAGAAGTCCTACTTCAGCCAGATCAGGCCTGCAAAGAAACTGCGTTTCACAGGCCTTTGGAAGAGATGTTCCCGCTAGGCTGTAAGAGCACTTGGCAGAGCGAGTTGTTTCTTAGCTTCCCAAAGAGCTGGAAGCAAGATGCTGTGGGGCCCAACTCGCCCTTTGGAAAGAAGCCTGCACGTTGTGCCTTTCAGCTCTAGGGCAATGTAGCACACCCAGAGCAGAAGTCCTACTTCAGCCAGATCAGGCCTGCAAAGAAACTGCGTTTCACAGGCCTTTGAAAGAGATGTTCCCGGTAGGCTGTAAGAGCACTGTGCAGATCGAGTTGTTTCTTAGCTTCCCAAAGAGCTGGAAGCAACATGCTGTGGGGCCCAACTCGGCCTTTGGAAAGAAGCCTGCACGTTGTGCCTTTCAGCTCTAGGGCAATGTAGCACACCCAGAGCAGAAGTCCTACTTCAGCCAGATCAGGCCTGCAAAGAAACTGCGTTTCACAGGTCTTTGGAATAGATGTTCCCGGTAGGCTTTAAGAGCACTGTGCAGAGCTAGTTGTTTCTTAGCTTCCCAAGGAGCTGGAAGCAAGATGCTGTGGGGCCCAACTCGCCCTTTGGAAAGAAGCCTGCACGTTGTGCCTTTCAGCTCTAGGGCAATGTAGCACACCCAGAGCAGAAGTCCTACTTCTGCCAGATCAGGCCTGCAAAGAAACGGCGTTTCACAGGCCTTTGGAAGAGATGTTCCCGGTAGGCTGTAAGAGCACTGTGCAGAGCGAGTTGTTTCTTAGCTTCCCAAAGAGCTGGAAGCAAGATGCTGTGGGGTCCAACTCGCCCTTTGGAAAGAAGCCTGCACGTTGTGCCTTTCAGCTCTAGGGCAAAGTAGCACACCCAGAGCAGAAGTCCTACTTCAGCCAGATCAGGCCTGCAAAGAAACTGCGTTTCACAGGCCTTTGGAAGAGATGTTCCCGGTAGGCTGTAAGAGCACTGTGCAGAGCGAGTTGTTTCTTAGCTTCCCAAAGAGCTGGAAGCAAGATGCTGTGGGGCCCAACTCGCCCTTTGGAAAGAAGCCTGCACGTTGTGCCTTTCAGCTCTAGGGCAATGTAGCACACCCAGAGCAGAAGTCCTACTTCAGCCAGATCAGGCCTGCAAAGAAACTGCGTTTCACAGGCCTTTGGAAGAGATGTTCCCGGTAGGCTGTAAGAGCACTGTGCAGAGCGAGTTGTTTCTTAGCTTCCCAAAGAGCTGGAAGCAAGATGCTGTGGGGCCCAACTCGCCCTTTGGAAAGAAGCCTGCACGTTGTGCCTTTCAGCTCTAGGGCAATGTAGCACACCCAGAGCAGAAGTCCTACTTCAGCCAGATCAGGCCTGCAAAGAAACTGCGTTTCACAGGCCTTTGGAAGAGATGTTCCCGGTAGGCTGTAAGAGCACTGTGCAGAGCGAGTTGTTTCTTAGCTTCCCAAAGAGCTGGAAGCAAGATGCTGTGGGGCCCAACTCACCCTTTGGAAAGAAGCCTGCACGTTGTGACTTTCAGCTCTAGGGCAAAGTAGCACACCCAGAGCAGAAGTCCTACTTCAGCCAGATCAGGCCTGCAAAGAAACTGCGTTTCACAGGCCTTTGGAAGAGATGTTCCCGGTAGGCTGTAAGAGCACTGTGCAGAGCGAGTTGTTTCTTAGCTTCCCAAAGAGCTGGAAGCAAGATGCTGTGGGGCCCAACTCGCCCTTTGGAAAGAAGCCTGCACGTTGTGCCTTTCAGCTCTAGGGCAATGTAGCACACCCAGAGCAGAAGTCCTTCTTCAGCCAGATCAGGCCTTCAAAGAAACTGCGTTTCACAGGCCTTTGGAAGAGATGTTCCCGGTAGCCTGTAAGAGCACTGTGCAGTGCGAGTTGTTTGTTAGCTTCCCAAAGAGCTGGAAGCAAGATGCTGTGGGGCCCAACTCGCCCTTTGGAAAGAAGCCTGCACGTTGCACCTTTCAGCTCTAGGGCAATGTAGCACACCCAGAGCAGAAGTCCTACTTCAGCCAGATCAGGCCTGCAAAGAAACTGCGTTTCACAGGCCTTTGGAAGAGATGTTCCCGGTAGGCTGTAAGAGCACTGTGCAGAGCGAGTTGTTTCTTAGCTTCCCAAAGAGCTGGAAGCAAGATGCTGTGGGGCCCAACTCGCCCTTTGGAAAGAAGCCTGCACGTTGTGCCTTTCAGCTCTAGGGCAATGTAGCACACCCAGAGCAGAAGTCCTACTTCAGCCAGATCAGGCCTGCAAAGAAACTGCGTTTCACAGGCCTTTGGAAGAGATGTTCCCGGTAGGCTGTAAGAGCACTGTGCAGAGCGAGTTGTTTCTTAGCTTCCCAAAGAGCTGGAAGCAAGATGCTGTGGGGCCCAACTCGCCCTTTGGAAAGAAGCCTGCACGTTGTGCCTTTCAGCTCTAGGGCAATGTAGCACACCCAGAGCAGAAGTCCTACTTCAGCCAGATCAGGCCTGCAAAGAAACTGCGTTTCACAGGCCTTTGGAAGAGATGTTCCCGGTAGGCTGTAAGAGCACTGTGCAGAGCGAGTTGTTTCTTAGCTTCCCAAAGAGCTGGAAGCAAGATGCTGTGGGGCCCAACTCGCCCTTTGGAAAGAAGCCTGCACGTTGTGCCTTTCAGCTCTAGGGCAATGTAGCACACCCAGAGCAGAAGTCCTACTTCAGCCAGATCAGGCCTGCAAAGAAATTGCGTTTCACAGGCCTTTGGAAGAGATGTTCCCGGTAGGCTGTAAGAGCACTGTGCAGAGCGAGTTGTTTCTTAGCTTCCCAAAGAGCTGGAAGCAAGATGCTGTGGGGCCCAACTCGCCCTTTGGAAAGAAGCCTGCACGTTGTGCCTTTCAGCTCTAGGGCAAAGTAGCACACCCAGAGCAGAAGTCCTACTTCAGCCAGATCAGGCCTGCAAAGAAACTGCGTTTCACAGGCCTTTGGAAGAGATGTTCCCGGTAGGCTGTAAGAGCACTGTGCAGAGCGAGTTGTTTCTTAGCTTCCCAAAGAGCTGGAAGCAAGATGCTGTGGGGCCCAACTCGCCCCTTGGAAAGAAGCCTGCACGTTGTGCCTTTCAGCTCTAGGGCAATGTAGCACACCCAGAGCAGAAGTCCTACTTCAGCCAGATCAGGCCTGCAAAGAAACTGCGTTTCACAGGCCTTTGGAAGAGATGTTCCCGGTAGGCTGTAAGAGCACTGTGCAGAGCGAGTTGTTTCTTAGCTTCCCAAAGAGCTGGAAGCAAGATGCTGTGGGGCCCAACTCGCCCTTTGGAAAGAAGCCTGCACGTTGTGCCTTTCAGCTCTAGGGCAATGTAGCACACCCAGAGCAGAAGTCCTACTTCAGCCAGATCAGGCCTGCAAAGAAACTGCGTTTCACAGGCCTTTGGAAGAGATGTTCCCGGTAGGATGTAAGAGCACTGTGCAGAGCGAGTTGTTTCTTAGCTTCCCAAAGAGCTGGAAGCAAGATGCTGTGGGGCCCAACTCGCCCTTTGGAAAGAAGCCTGCACGTTGTGCCTTTCAGCTCTAGGGCAATGTAGCACACCCAGAGCAGAAGTCCTACTTCAGCCAGATCAGGCCTGCAAAGAAACTGCGTTTCACAGGCCTTTGGAAGAGATGTTCCCGGTAGGCTGTAAGAGCACTGTGCAGAGCGAGTTGTTTCTTAGCTTCCCAAAGAGCTGGAAGCAAGATGCTGTGAGGCCCAACTCACCCTTTGGAAAGAAGCCTGCACGTTGTGCCTTTCAGCTCTAGGGCAATGTAGCACACCCAGAGCAGAAGTCCTACTTCAGCCAGATCAGGCCTGCAAAGAAACTGCGTTTCACAGGCCTTTGGAAGAGATGTTCCCGGTAGGCTGTAAGAGCACTGTGCAGAGCGAGTTGTTTCTTAGCTTCCCAAAGAGCTGGAAGCAAGATGCTGTGGGGCCCAACTCGCCCTTTGGAAAGAAGCCTGCACGTTGTGCCTTTCAGCTCTAGGGCAATGTAGCACACCCAGAGCAGAAGTCCTACTTCAGCCAGATCAGGCCTGCAAAGAAACTGCGTTTCACAGGCCTTTGGAAGAGATGTTCCCGGTAGGCTGTAAGAGCACTGTGCAGAGCGAGTTGTTTCTTAGCTTCCCAAAGAGCTGGAAGCAAGATGCTGTGGGGCCCAACTCGCCCTTTGGAAAGAAGCCTGCACGTTGTGCCTTTCAGCTCTAGGGCAATGTAGCACACCCAGAGCAGAAGTCCTACTTCAGCCAGATCAGGCCTGCAAAGAAACTGCGTTTCACAGGCCTTTGGAAGAGATGTTCCCGGTAGGCTGTAAGAGCACTGTGCAGAGCGAGTTGTTTCTTAGCTTCCCAAAGAGCTGGAAGCAAGATGCTGTGGGGCCCAACTCACCCTTTGGAAAGAAGCCTGCACGTTGTGCCTTTCAGCTCTAGGGCAATGTAGCACACCCAGAGCAGAAGTCCTACTTCAGCCAGATCAGGCCTGCAAAGAAACTGCGTTTCACAGGCCTTTGGAAGAGATGTTCCCGGTAGGCTGTAAGAGCACTGTGCAGAGCGAGTTGTTTCTTAGCTTCCCAAAGAGCTGGAAGCAAGATGCTGTGGGGCCCAACTCGCCCTTTGGAAAGAAGCCTGCACGTTGTGCCTTTCAGCTCTAGGGCAATGTAGCACACCCAGAGCAGAAGTCCTACTTCAGCCAGATCAGGCCTGCAAAGAAACTGCGTTTCACAGGCCTTTGGAAGAGATGTTCCCGGTAGGCTGTAAGAGCACTGTGCAGAGCGAGTTGTTTCTTAGCTTCCCAAAGAGCTGGAAGCAAGATGCTGTGGGGCCCAACTCGCCCTTTGGAAAGAAGCCTGCACGTTGTGCCTTTCAGCTCTAGGGCAATGTAGCACACCCAGAGCAGAAGTCCTACTTCGGCCAGATCAGGCCTGCAAAGAAACTGTGTTTCACAGGCCTTTGGAAGAGATGTTACCGGTAGGCTGTAAGAGCTCTGTGCAGAGCGAGTAGTTTCTTAGCTTCCGAAAGAGCTGGAAGCAAGATGCTGTGGGGCCCAACTCGCCCTTTGGAAAGAAGCCTGCACGTTGTGCCTTTCAGCTCTAGGGCAATGTAGCACACCCAGAGCAGAAGTCCTACTTCAGCCAGATCAGGCCTGCAAAGAAACTGCGTTTCACAGGCCTTTGGAAGAGATGTTCCCGGTAGCCTTAAGAGCACTGTGCAGAGCTAGTTGTTTGTTACCTTCCCAAGGAGCTGGAAGCAAAATGCTGTGGGGCCCAACTCGCACTTTGGAAAGAAGCCTGCACGTTTTGCCTTTCAGCTCTAGGGCAATGTAGCACACCCAGAGCAGAAGTCCTACTTCAGCCAGATCAGGACTGCAAAGAAGCTGCGTTACACAGGCCTTTGGAAGAGATGTTCAGACTAGGCTGTAAGAGCACTGTGCAGAGCCAGTTGTTTCTTAGGTTCCCAAAGAGCTGGAAGCAAGATGCTGTGGGGCCCAACTCACCATTTGGAAAGAAGCCTGCACGTTGGGCCTTTCAGCTCTAGGGCAATGTAGCACACCCAGAGCAGAAGTCCTACTTCAAGCAGAATCGGCCTGCAAACAAACTGCGTTACACAGGCCTTTGGAAGAGATGTTCCCACTAGGCTGTAAGAGCACTGAACCGAGCGAGTTGTTTCTTAGCTTCCCAAAGAGCTCGAAGCAAGATGCTGTCTGGCCCAAGTCGCCCTTTTGAAAGAAGCCTGCACGTTGGGCCTTTCAGCTCTAGGGCAATGTAGCACACCCAGAGCAGAAGTCCTACTTCAGCCAGATCAGGCCTGCAAAGAAACTGCGTTTCACAGGCCTTTGGAAGAGATGTTCCCGGTAGGCTGTAAGAGCACTGTGCAGAGCGAGTTGTTTCTTACCTTCCCAAAGAGCTGGAAGCAAGATGCTGTGGGGCCCAACTCGCCCTTTGGAAAGAAGCCTGCACGTTGTGCCTTTCAGCTCTAGGGCAATGTAGCACACCCAGAGCAGAAGTCCTGCTTCAGCCAGATCATGCCTGCAAAGAAACTGCGTTTCACAGGCCTTTGGAAGAGATGTTCCCGGTAGGCGGTAAGAGCACTGTGCAGAGCGACTTGTTTCTCAGCTTCCCAAAGAGCTGGAAGCAAGATGCTGTGGGGTCCAACTCGCCCTTTGGAAAAGAGCCTGCACGTTGTGCCTTTCAGCTCTAGGGCAATGTAGCACACCCAGAGCAGCAGTCCTACTTCAGCCAGATCAGGGCTGTAAAGGAACTGCGTTTCACAGGCCTTTGGAAGAGATGTTCCCGGTACGCTGTAAGAGCACGGTGCAGAGCGAGTTGTTTCTTAGCTTCCCAAAGAGCTGGAAGCAAGATGCTGTGGGGCCCAACTCGCCCTTTGGAAAGAAGCCTGCACGTTGTGCCTTTCAGCTCTAGGGCAATGTAGTACACCCAGAGCAGAAGTCCTACTTCAGCCAGATCAGGCCTGCAAAGAAACTGTGTTTCACAGGCCTTTTGAAGAGATGTTACCGGTAGGCTGTAAGAGCTCTGTGCAGAGCGAGTAGTTTCTTAGCTTCCGAAAGAGCTGGAAGCAAGATGCTGTGGGGCCCAACTCGCCCTTTGGAAAGAAGCCTGCACGTTGTGCCTTTCAGCTCTAGGGCAATGTAGCACACCCAGAGCAGAAGTCCTACTTCAGCCAGATCAGGCCTGCAAAGAAACTGCGTTTCACAGGCCTTTGGAAGAGATGTTCCCGGTAGCCTTAAGAGCACTGTGCAGAGCTAGTTGTTTGTTAGCTTCCCAAGGAGCTGGAAGCAAAATGCTGTGGGGCCCAACTCGCACTTTGGAAAGAAGCCTGCACGTTTTGCCTTTCAGCTCTAGGTCAATGTAGCACACCCAGAGCAGAAGTCCTACTTCAGCCAGATCAGGACTGCAAAGAAGCTGCGTTACACAGGCCTTTGGAAGAGATGTTCAGACTAGGCTGTAAGAGCACTGTGCAGAGCCAGTTGTTTCTTAGGTTCCCAAAGAGCTGGAAGCAAGATGCTGTGGGGCCCAACTCACCATTTGGAAAGAAGCCTGCACGTTGGGCCTTTCAGCTCTAGGGCAATGTAGCACACCCAGAGCAGAAGTCCTACTTCAAGCAGAATCGGCCTGCAAACAAACTGCGTTACACAGGCCTTTGGAAGAGATGGTCCCACTAGGCTGTAAGAGCACTGAGCAGAGCGAGTTGTTTCTTAGCTTCCCAAAGAGCTGGAAGCAAGATGCTGTGGGGCCCAACTCGCCCTTTGGCTGGAAGCCTGCACGTTGTGCCTTTCAGCTCTAGGGCAATGTAGCACACCCAGAGCAGAAGTCCTACTTCAGCCAGATCAGGCCTGCAAAGAAACTGCGTTACACAGGCCTTTGGAAGAGATGTTCCCGGTAGGCTGTAAGAGCACTGTGCAGAGCGAGTTGTTTCTTAGCTTCCCAAAGAGCTGGAATCAAGATGCTGTGGGGCCCAACTCGCGCTTTGGAAAGAAGCCTGCACGTTGTGCCTTTCAGCTCTAGGGCAATGTAGCACACCCAGAGCAGAAGTCCTACTTCAGCCAGATCAGGACTGCAAAGAAGCTGCGTTACACAGGCCTTTGGAAGAGATGTTCCCACTAGGCTGTAAGAGCACTGTGCAGAGCCAGTTGTTTCTTAGCTTCCCAAAGAGCTGGAAGCAAGATGCTGTGGGGCCCAACTCGCCCTTTGGAAAGAAGCCTGCACGTTGTGCCTTTCAGCTCTAGGGCAATGTAGCACACCCAGAGCAGAAGTCCTACTTCAGCCAGATCATGCCTGCAAAGAAACTGCGTTACACAGGCCTTTGGAAGAGATGTTCCCGGTAGGCTGTAAGAGCACTGTGCAGAGCGAGTTGTTTCTTAGCTTCCCAAAGAGCTGGAAGCAAGATGCTGTGGGGCCCAACTCGCCCTTTGGAAAGAAGCCTTTACGTTGTGCCTTTCAGCTCTAGGGCAATGTAGCACACCCAGAGCAGAAGACTTACTTCAGCCAGATCAGGCCTGCAAAGAAACTGCGTTTCACAGGCCTTTGGAATAGATGTTCCCGGTAGCCTTAAGAGCACTGTGCAGAGCTAGTTGTTTGTTAGCTTCCCAAGGAGCTGGAAGCAAAATGCTGTGGGGCCCAACTCGCCCTTTGGAAAGAAGCCTGCACGTTGTGCCTTTCAGCTCTAGGGCAATGTAGCACACCCAGAGCAGAAGTCCTACTTCAGCCAGATCAGGACTGCAAAGAAGCTGCGTTACACAGGCCTTTGGAAGAGATGTTCCCACTAGGCTGTAAGAGCACTGTGCAGAGCCAGTTGTTTCTTAGGTTCCCAAAGAGCTGGAAGCAAGATGCTGTGGGGCCCAACTCACCATTTGGAAAGAAGCCTGCACGTTGGGCCTTTCAGCTCTAGGGCAATGTAGCACACTCAGAGCAGAAGTCCTACTTCAAGCAGATCCGGCCTGCAAACAAACTGCGTTACACAGGCCTTTGGAAGAGATGGTCCCACTAGGCTGTAAGAGCACTGAGCAGAGCGAGTTGTTTCTTAGCTTCCCAAAGAGCTGGAAGCAAGATGCTGTGGGGCCCAACTCGCCCTTTGGCTGGAAGCCTGCACGTTGTGCCTTTCAGCTCTAGGGCAATGTAGCACACCCAGAGCAGAAGTCCTACTTCAGCCAGATCAGGCCTGCAAAGAAACTGCGTTACACAGGCCTTTGGAAGAGATGTTCCCGGTAGGCTGTAAGAGCACTGTGCAGAGCGAGTTGTTTCTTAGCTTAACAAAGAGCTGGAATCAAGATGCTGTGGGGCCCAACTCGCGCTTTGGAAAGAAGCCTGCACGTTGTGCCTTTCAGCTCTAGGGCAAAGTAGCACACCCAGAGCAGAAGTCCTACTTCAGCCAGATCAGGACTGCAAAGAAGCTGCGTTACACAGGCCTTTGGAAGAGATCTTCCAACTAGGCTGTAAGAGCACTGTGCAGAGCCAGTTGTTTCTTAGGTTCCCAAAGAGCTGGAAGCAAGATGCTGTGGGGCCCAACTCGCCCTTTGGAAAGAAGCCTGCACGTTGTGCCTTTCAGCTCTAGGGCAATGTAGCACACCCAGAGCAGAAGTCCTACTTCAGCCAGATCATGCCTGCAAAGAAACTGCGTTACACAGGCCTTTGGAAGAGATGTTCCCGGTAGGCTGTAAGAGCACTGTGCAGAGCGAGTTGTTTCTTAGCTTCCCAAAGAGCTGGAAGCAAGATGCTGTGGGGCCCAACTCGCCCTTTGGAAAGAAGCCTGCACGTTGTGCCTTTCAGCTCTAGGGCAATGTAGCACACCCAGAGCAGAAGTCCTACTTCAGCCAGATCAGGCCTGCAAAGAAACTGCATTTCACAGGCCTTTGGAAGAGATGTTCCCGGTAGGCTGTAAGAGCTCTGTGCAGAGCGAGTTGTTTCTTAGCTTCCGAAAGAGCTGGAAGCAAGATGCTGTGGGGCCCAACTCTCCCGTTGGCTGGAAGCCGGCACGTTGTGCCTTTCAGCTCTAGGGCAATGTAGCACACCCAGAGCAGAAGTCCTACTTCAGCCAGATCAGGTCTGCAAAGAAACTGCGTTTCACAGGCCTTTGGAAGAGATGTTCCCGGTAGGCTGTAAGAGCACTGTGCAGAGCGAGTTGTTTCTCAGCTTCCCAAAGAGCTGGAAGCAAGATGCTGTGGGACCCAACTCGCCCTTTGGAAAGAAGCCTGCACTTTGGGCCTGTCAGCTCTAGGGCAATGTAGCACACCCAGAGCAGAAGTCCTACTTCAGCCACATCAGGCCTGCAAAGAAACTGCGTTTCACAGGCCTTTGGAAGAGATGTTCCCGGTAGGCTGTAAGAGCACTGTGCAGAGCGAGTTGTTTCTTAGCTTCCCAAAGAGCTGGAATCAAGATGCTGTGGGGCCCAACTCGCGCTTTGGAAAGAAGCCTGCACGTTGTGCCTTTCAGCTCTAGGGCAATGTAGCACACCCAGAGCAGAAGTCCTACTTCAGCCAGATCAGGCCTGCAAAGAAACTGCGTTACACAGGCCTTTGGAAGAGATGTTCCCGGTAGGCTGTAAGAGCACTGTGCAGAGCGAGTTGTTTCTTAGCTTCCCAAAGAGCTGGAATCAAGATGCTGTGGGGCCCAACTCACGCTTTGGAAAGAAGCCTGCACGTTGTGCCTTTCAGCTCTAGGGCAATGTAGCACACCCAGAGCAGAAGTCCTACTTCAGCCAGATCAGGACTGCAAAGAAGCTGCGTTACACAGGCCTTTGGAAGAGATGTTACCACTAGGCTGTAAGAGCACTGTGCAGAGCGAGTTGTTTCTTAGCTTCCCAAAGAGCTGGAAGCAAGATGCTGTGGGGCCCAACTCGCCCCTTGGAAAGAAGCCTGCACGTTGTGCCTTTCAGCTCTAGGGCAATGTAGCACACCCAGAGCAGAAGTCCTACTTCAGCCAGATCAGGCCTGCAAAGAAGCTGCGTTACACAGGCCTTTGGAAGAGATGTTCCCGGTAGGCTGTAAGAGCACTGTGCAGAGCGAGTTGTTTCTTAGCTTCCCAAAGAGCTGGAATCAAGATGCTGTGGGGCCCAACTCGCGCTTTGGAAAGAAGCCTGCACGTTGCGCCTTTCAGCTCTAGGGCAATGTAGCACACCCACAGAAGAAGTCCTACTTCAGCCAGATCAGGCCTGCAAAGAAACTGCGTTTCACAGGCCTTTGAAAGAGATGTTCCCGGTAGGCTGTAAGAGCACTGTGTTGAGCGAGTTGTTTCTTAGCTTCCCAAAGAGCTGGAAGCAAGATGCTTTAGGGCCGAACTCGCCCTTTTGAAAGAAGCCTGCACGTTGTGCCTTTCAGCTCTAGGGCAATGTAGCACACCCAGAGCAGAAGTCCTACTTCAGCCAGATCAGGCCTGCAAAGAAACTGCGTTTCACAGGCCTTTGGAAGAGATGTTCCCGGTAGGCTGTAAGAGCACTGTGCAGAGCGAGTTGTTTCTTAGCTTCCCAGAGAGCTGGAAGCTAGATGCTGTGGGGCCCAACTCGCCCTTTGGAAAGAAGCCTGCACGTTGTGCCTTTCGGCTCTAGGGCAATGTAGCACACCCAGAGCAGAAGTCCTACTTCAGCCAGATCAGGCCTGCAAAGAAACTGAGTTTCACATGCCTTTGGAAGAGATGTTCCCGTTAGGCTGTAAGAGCACTGTGCAGAGCGAGTTGTTTCTTAGCTTCCCAAAGAGCTGGAAGCAAGATGCTGTGGGGCCCAACTCGCCCTTTGGAAAGAAGCCTGCACGTTGTGCCTTTCAGCTCTAGGGCAATGTAGCACACCCAGAGCAGAAGTCGTATTTCAGTCAGATCAGGCCTGCAAAGAAACTGTGTTTCACAGGCCTTTGGAAGAGATGTTGCCCGTAGGCTGTAAGAGCACTGAGCAGAGCGAGTTGCTTCTTAGCTTCCCAAAGAGCTGGAAGGTAGATGCTGTGGGGCCGAACTCGCCCTTTGGAAAGAAGACTGCACGTTGTGCCTTTCAGCTCTAGGGCAATGTAGCACACCCAGAGCAGAAGTCCTACTTCAGCCAGATCAGGCCTGCAAAGAAACTGCGTTTCACAGGCCTTTGGAAGAGATGTTCCCACTAGGCTGTAAGAGCACTGAGCAGAGCGAGTTGTTTCTTAGCTTCCCAAATAGCTGGAAGCAAGATGCTGTGGGGCCCAACTCGCCCTTTGGAAAGAAGCCTGCACGTTGTGCCTTTCAGCTCTAGTTCATGTAGCACACCCAGAGCAGAAGTCCTACTTCAGCCAGATCAGGCCTGCAAAGAAACTGCGTTTCACAGGCCTTTGGAAGAGATGTTCCCGGTAGGCTTTAAGAGCACTGTGCAGAGCTAGTTGTTTGTTAGCTTCCCAAGGAGCTGGAAGCAAAATGCTGTGGGGCCCAACTCGCCCTTTGGAAAGAAGCCTGCACGTTGTGCCTTTCAGCTCTAGGGCAATGTAGCACACCCAGAGCAGAAGTCCTACTTCAGCCAGATCAGGACTGCAAAGAAGCTGCGTTACACAGGCCTTTGGAAGAGATGTTCCCGGTACGCTGTAAGAGCACTGGGCAGAGCGAGTTGTTTCTTAGCTTCCGAAAGAGCTGGAAGCAAGATGCTGTGGGGCCCAACTCGCCCTTTGGAAAGAAGCCTGTACGTTGTGCCTTTCAGCTCTAGGCCAATGTAGCACACCCAGAGCAGAAGTCCTGCTTCAGGCAGATCAGGCCTGCAAAGAAACTGCGTTACACAGGCCTTTGGAAGAGATGTTCCCGGTAGGCTGTAAGAGCACTGTGCAGAGAGAGTTGTTTCTCAGCTTCTCAAAGAGCTGGAAGCAAGATGCTGTGGGGTCCAACTCGCCCTTTGGAAAGAAGGCTGCACGTTGTGCCTTTCAGCTCTAGGGCAATGTACCACACCCAGAGCAGAAGTCCTACTTCAGCCAGATCAGGCCTGCAAAGAAACTGCGTTTCACAGGCCTTTGGAAGAGATGTTCCCGGTAGGCTGTAAGAGCACTGTGCAGAGCTAGTTGTTTGTTAGCTTCCCAAGGAGCTGGAAGCAAAATGCTGTGGGGCCCAACTCGCCCTTTGGAAAGAAGCCTGCACGTTGTGCCTTTCAGCTCTAGGGCAATGTAGCACACCCAGAGCAGAAGTCTTACTTCAGCCAGATCAGGACTGCAAAGAAACTGCGTTTCACAGGCCTTTGGAAGAGATGTTCCCGGTAGGCTGTAAGAGCACTGTGCAGAGCGAGTTGTTTCTTAGCTTCCCAAAGAGCTGGAAGCAAGATGCTGTGGGGCCCAACTCGCCCTTTGGAAAGAAGCCTGCACGTTGTGCCTTTCAGCTCTAGGGCAATGTAGCACACCCAGAGCAGAAGTCCTACTTCAGCCAGATCAGGCCTGCAAAGAAACTGCGTTTCACAGGCCTTTGGAAGAGATGTTCCCGGTAGGCTGTAAGAGCACTGTGCAGAGCGAGTTGTTTCTTAGCTTCCCAAAGAGCTGGAAGCAAGATGCTGTGGGGCCCAACTCGCCCTTTGGAAAGAAGCCTGCACGTTGTGCCTTTCAGCTCTAGGGCAATGTAGCACACCCAGAGCAGAAGTCCTACTTCAGCCAGATCAGGCCTGCAAAGAAACTGCGTTTCACAGGCCTTTGGAAGAGATGTTCCCGGTAGGCTGTAAGAGCACTGTGCAGAGCGAGTTGTTTCTTAGCTTCCCAAAGAGCTGGAAGCAAGATGCTGTGGGGCCCAACTCGCCCTTTGGAAAGAAGCCTGCACCGTTGTGCCTTTCAGCTCTAGGGCAATGTAGCACACCCAGAGCAGAAGTCCTACTTCAGCCAGATCAGGCCTGCAAAGAAACTGCGTTTCACATGCCTTTGGAAGAGATGTTCCCGGTAGGCTGTAAGAGCACTGTGCAGAGCGAGTTGTTTCTTAGCTTCCCAAAGAGCTGGAAGCAAGATGCTGTGGGGCCCAACTCGCCCTTTGGAAAGAAGCCTGCACGTTGTGCCTTTCAGCTCTAGGGCAATGTAGCACACCCAGAGCAGAAGTCCTACTTCAGTCAGATCAGGCCTGCAAAGAAACTGCGTTTCACAGGCCTTTGGAAGAGATGTTGCCCGTAGGCTGTAAGAGCACTGTGCAGAGCGAGTTGCTTCTTAGCTTCCCAAAGAGCTGGAAGCATAGATGCTGTGGGGCCCAACTCGCCCTTTGGAAAGAAGACTGCACGTTGTGCCTTTCAGCTCTAGGGCAATGTAGCACACCCAGAGCAGAAGTCCTACTTCAGCCAGATCAGGCCTGCAAAGAAACTGCGTTTCACAGGCCTTTGGAAGAGATGTTCCCGCTAGGCTGTAAGAGCACTGTGCAGAGCGAGTTGTTTCTTAGCTTCCCAAATAGCTGGAAGCAAGATGCTGTGGGGCCCAACTCGCCCTTTGGAAAGAAGCCTGCACGTTGTGCCTTTCAGCTCTAGTTCAATGTAGCACACCCAGAGCAGAAGTCCTACTTCAGCCAGATCAGGCCTGCAAAGAAACTGCGTTTCACAGGCCTTTGGAAGAGATGTTCCCGGTAGGCTTTAAGAGCACTGTGCAGAGCTAGTTGTTTGTTAGCTTCCCAAGGAGCTGGAAGCAAAATGCTGTGGGGCCCAACTCGCCCTTTGGAAAGAAGCCTGCACGTTGTGCCTTTCAGCTCTAGGGCAATGTAGCACACCCAGAGCAGAAGTCCTACTTCAGCCAGATCAGGACTGCAAAGAAGCTGCGTTACACAGGCCTTTGGAAGAGATGTTCCCACTAGGCTGTAAGAGCACTGTGCAGAGCCAGTTGTTTCTTAGGTTCCCAAAGAGCTGGAAGCAAGATGCTGTGGGGCCCAACTCACCATTTGGAAAGAAGCTTGCACGTTGTGCCTTTCAGCTCTAGGGCAATGTAGCACACCCAGAGCAGAAGTCCTACTTCAACCAGATCCGGCCTGCAAAGAAACTGCGTTACACAGGCCTTTGGAAGAGATGGTCCCACTAGGCTGTAAGAGCACTGAGCAGAGCGAGTTGTTTCTTAGCTTCCCAAAGAGCTGGAAGCAAGATGCTGTGGGGCCCAACTCGCCCTTTGGAAAGAAGCCTGCACGTTGTGCCTTTCAGCTCTAGGGCAATGTAGCACACCCAGAGCAGAAGTCCTACTTCAGCCAGATCATGCCTGCAAAGAAACTGCGTTACACAGGCCTTTGGAAGAGATGTTCCAGGTACGCTGTAAGAGCACTGTGCAGAGCGAGTTGTTTCTTAGCTTCCGAAAGAGCTGGAAGCAAGATGCTGTGGTGCCCAACTCGCCCTTTGGAAAGAAGCCTGCACGTTGTGCCTTTCAGCTCTAGGGCAATGTAGCACACCCAGAGCAGAAGTCCTGCTTCAGGCAGATCAGGCCTGCAAAGAAACTGCGTTACACAGGCCTTTGGAAGAGATGTTCCCGGTAGGCTGTAAGAGCACTGTGCAGAGAGAGTTGTTTCTCAGCTTCTCAAAGAGCTGGAAGCAAGATGCTGTGGGGTCCAACTCGCCCTTTGGAAAGAAGCCTGCACGTTGTGCCTTTCAGCTCTAGGGCAATGTACCACACCCAGAGCAGAAGTCCTACTTCAGCCAGATCAGGCCTGCAAAGAAACTGCGTTTCACAGGCCTTTGGAAGAGATGTTCCCGGTAGGCTGTAAGAGCACTGTGCAGAGCTAGTTGTTTGTTAGCTTCCCAAAGAGCTGGAAGCAAAATGCTGTGGGGCCCAACTCGCCCTTTGGAAAGAAGCCTGCACGTTGTGCCTTTCAGCTCTAGGGCAATGTAGCACACCCAGAGCAGAAGTCCTACTTCAGCCAGATCAGGCCTGCAAAGAAACTGCGTTACACAGGCCTTTGGAAGAGATGTTCCCGGTAGGCTGTAAGAGCACTGTGCAGAGCGAGTTGTTTCTTAGCTTCCCAAAGAGCTGGAAGCAAGATGCTGTGGGGCCCAACTCGCCCTTTGGAAAGAAGCCTGCACGTTGTGCCTTTCAGCTCTAGGGCAAAGTAGCACACCCAGAGCAGAAGTCCTACTTCAGCCAGATCCGGCCTGCAAAGAAACTGCGTTACACAGGCCTTTGGAAGAGATGTTCCCGGTAGGCTGTAAGAGCACTGTGCAGAGCGAGTTGTTTCTTAGCTTCCCAAAGAGCTGGAAGCAAGATGCTGTGGGGTCCAACTCGCCCTTTGGAAAGAAGCCTGCACGTTGTGCCTTTCAGCTCTAGGGCAATGTAGCACACCCAGAGCAGAAGTCCTACTTCAGCCAGATCAGGCCTGCAAAGAAACTGCGTTTCACAGGCCTTTGGAAGAGATGTTCCCGGTAGGCTGTAAGAGCACTGTGCAGAGCGAGTTGTTTCTTAGCTTCCCAAAGAGCTGGAAGCAAGATGCTCTGGGGCCCAACTCGCCCTTTGGAAAGAAGCCTGCACGTTGTGCCTTTCAGCTCTAGGGCAATGTAGCACACCCAGAGCAGAAGTCCTACTTCAGCCAGATCCGGCCTGCAAAGAAACTGCGTTACACAGGCCTTTGGAAGAGATGTTCCCACTAGGCTGTAAGAGCACTGTGCAGAGCGAGTTGTTTCTTAGCTTCCCAAAGAGCTGGAAGCAAGATGCTGTGGGGCCCAACTCGCCCTTTGGAAAGAAGCCTGCACGTTGTGCCTTTCAGCTCTAGGGCAATGTAGCACACCCAGAGCAGAAGTCCTACTTCAGCCAGATCAGGCCTGCAAAGAAACTGCGTTTCACAGGCCTTTGGAAGAGATGTTCCCGGTAGGCTGTAAGAGCACTGTGCAGAGCGAGTTGTTTCTTAGCTTCCCAAAGAGCTGGAAGCAAGATGCTGTGGGGCCCAACTCGCCCTTTGGAAAGAAGCCTGCCCGTTGTGCCTTTCGGCTCTAGGGCAAAGTAGCACACCCAGAGCAGAAGTCCTACTTCAGCCAGATCAGGCCTGCAAAGAAACTGAGTTTCACAGGCCTTTGGAAGAGATGTTCCCGGTAGGCTGTAAGAGCACTGTGCAGAGCGAGTTGTTTCTTAGCTTCCCAAAGAGCTGGAAGCAAGATGCTGTGGGGCCCAACTCGCCCTTTGGTCAGAAGCCTGCACGTTGTGCCTTTCAGCTCTAGGGCAAAGTAGCACACCCAGAGCAGAAGTCGTACTTCAGTCAGATCAGGCCTGCAAAGAAACTGCGTTTCACAGGCCTTTGGAAGAGATGTTGCCCGTAGGCTGTAAGAGCACTGAGCAGAGCGAGTTGCTTCTTAGCTTCCCAAAGAGCTGGAAGCAAGATGCTGTGGGGCCGAACTCGCCCTTTGGAAAGAAGCCTGCACGTTGTGCCTTTCAGCTCTAGGGCAAAGTAGCACACCCAGAGCAGAAGTCCTACTTCAGCCAGATCAGGCCTGCAAAGAAACTGCGATTCACAGGCCTTTGGAAGAGATGTTCCCACTAGGCTGTAAGAGCACTGTGCAGAGCGAGTTGTTTCTTAGCTTCCCAAAGAGCTGGAAGCAAGATGCTGTGGGGCCCAACTCGCCCTTTGGAAAGAAGCCTGCACGTTGTGCCTTTCGGCTCTAGGGCAAAGTAGCACACCCAGAGCAGAAGTCCTACTTCAGCCAGATCAGGCCTGCAAAGAAACTGCGTTACACAGGCCTTTGGAAGAGATGTTCCCACTAGGCTGTAAGAGCACTGTGCAGAGCGAGTTGTTTCTTAGCTTCCCAAAGAGCTGGAAGCAAGATGCTGTGGGGCCCAACTCGCCCTTTGGAAGGAAGCCTGCACGTTTTGCCTTTCAGCTCTAGGGCAAAGTAGCACACCCAGAGCAGAAGTCCTACTTCAGCCAGATCAGGCCTGCAAAGAAACTGCGTTTCACAGGCCTTTGGAAGAGATGTTCCCGGTAGGCTGTAAGAGCACTGTGCAGAGCGAGTTGTTTCTCAGCTTCCCAAAGAGCTGGAAGCAAGATGCTGTGGGGCCCAACTCGCCCTTTGGAAAGAAGCCTGCACGTTGTGCCTGTCAGCTCTAGGGCAAAGTAGCACACCCAGAGCAGAAGTCCTACTTCAGCCAGATCAGGCCTGCAAAGAAACTGCGTTTCACAGGCCTTTGGAAGAGATGTTCCCGGTAGGCTGTAAGAGCACTGTGCAGAGCGAGTTGTTTCTTAGCTTCCCAAAGAGCTGGAAGCAAGATGCTGTGGGGCCCAACTCGCCCTTTGGAAAGAAGCCTGCACGTTGTGCCTTTCAGCTCTAGGGCAAAGTAGCACACCCAGAGCAGAAGTCCTACTTCAGCCAGATCAGGCCTGCAAAGAAACTGCGTTTCACAGGCCTTTGGAAGACATGTTCCCGGTAGGCTGTAAGAGCACTGTGCAGAGCGAGTTGTTTCTTAGCTTCCCAAAGAGCTGGAAGCAAGATGCTGTGGGGCCCAACTCGCCCTTTGGAAAGAAGCCTGCACGTTGTGCCTTTCAGCTCTAGGGCAAAGTAGCACACCCAGAGCAGAAGTCCTACTTCAGCCAGATCAGGCCTGCAAAGAAACTGCGTTTCACAGGCCTTTGGAAGAGATGTTCCCGGTAGGCTGTAAGAGCACTGTGCAGAGCGAGTTGTTTCTTAGCTTCCCAAAGAGCTGGAAGCAAGATGCTGTGGGGCCCAACTCGCCCTTTGGAAAGAAGCCTGCACGTTGTGCCTTTCAGCTCTAGGGCAAAGTAGCACACCCAGAGCAGAAGTCCTACTTCAGCCAGATCAGGCCTGCAAAGAAACTGCGTTTCACAGGCCTTTGGAAGAGATGTTCCCGGTAGGCTGTAAGAGCACTGTGCAGAGCGAGTTGTTTCTTAGCTTCCCAAAGAGCTGGAAGCAAGATGCTGTGGGGCCCAACTCGCCCTTTGGAAAGAAGCCTGCACGTTGTGCCTTTCAGCTCTAGGGCAAAGTAGCACACCCAGAGCAGAAGTCCTACTTCAGCCAGATCAGGCCTGCAAAGAAACTGCGTTTCACAGGCCTTTGGAAGAGATGTTCCCGGTAGGCTGTAAGAGCACTGTGCAGAGCGAGTTGTTTCTTAGCTTCCCAAAGAGCTGGAAGCAAGATGCTGTGGGGCCCAACTCGCCCTTTGGAAAGAAGCCTGCACGTTGTGCCTTTCAGCTCTAGGGCAAAGTAGCACACCCAGAGCAGAAGTCCTACTTCAGCCAGATCAGGCCTGCAAAGAAACTGCGTTTCACAGGCCTTTGGAAGAGATGTTCCCGTTAGGCTGTAAGAGCACTGTGCAGAGCGAGTTGTTTCTTAGCTTCCCAAAGAGCTGGAAGCAAGATGCTGTGGGGCCCAACTCGCCCTTTGGAAAGAAGCCTGCACGTTGTGCCTTTCAGCTCTAGGGCAAAGTAGCACACCCAGAGCAGAAGTCCTACTTCAGCCAGATCAGGCCTGCAAAGAAACTGCGTTTCACAGGCCTTTGGAAGAGATGTTGCCCGGTAGGCTGTAAGAGCACTGTGCAGAGCGAGTTGTTTCTTAGCTTCCCAAAGAGCTGGAAGCAAGATGCTGTGGGGCCCAACTCGCCCTTTGGAAAGAAGCCTGCACGTTGTGCCTTTCAGCTCTAGGGCAAAGTAGCACACCCAGAGCAGAAGTCCTACTTCAGCCAGATCAGGCCTGCAAAGAAACTGCGTTTCACAGGCCTTTGGAAGAGATGTTCCCGGTAGGCTGTAAGAGCACTGTGCAGAGCGAGTTGTTTCTTAGCTTCCCAAAGAGCTGGAAGCAAGATGCTGTGGGGCCCAACTCGCCCTTTGGAAAGAAGCCTGCACGTTGTGCCTTTCAGCTCTAGGGCAAAGTAGCACACCCAGAGCAGAAGTCCTACTTCAGCCAGATCAGGCCTGCAAAGAAACTGCGTTTCACAGGCCTTTGGAAGAGATGTTCCCGGTAGGCTGTAAGAGCACTGTGCAGAGCGAGTTGTTTCTTAGCTTCCCAAAGAGCTGGAAGCAAGATGCTGTGGGGCCCAACTCGCCCTTTGGAAAGAAGCCTGCACGTTGTGCCTTTCAGCTCTAGGGCAAAGTAGCACACCCAGAGCAGAAGTCCTACTTCAGCCAGATCAGGCCTGCAAAGAAACTGCGTTTCACAGGCCTTTGGAAGAGATGTTCCCGGTAGGCTGTAAGAGCACTGTGCAGAGCGAGTTGTTTCTTAGCTTCCCAAAGAGCTGGAAGCAAGATGCTGTGGGGCCCAACTCGCCCTTTGGAAAGAAGCCTGCACGTTGTGCCTTTCAGCTCTAGGGCAAAGTAGCACACCCAGAGCAGAAGTCCTACTTCAGCCAGATCAGGCCTGCAAAGAAACTGCGTTTCACAGGCCTTTGGAAGAGATGTTCCCGGTAGGCTGTAAGAGCACTGTGCAGAGCGAGTTGTTTCTTAGCTTCCCAAAGAGCTGGAAGCAAGATGCTGTGGGGCCCAACTCGCCCTTTGGAAAGAAGCCTGCACGTTGTGCCTTTCAGCTCTAGGGCAAAGTAGCACACCCAGAGCAGAAGTCCTACTTCAGCCAGATCAGGCCTGCAAAGAAACTGCGTTTCACAGGCCTTTGGAAGAGATGTTCCCGGTAGGCTGTAAGAGCACTGTGCAGAGCGAGTTGTTTCTTAGCTTCCCAAAGAGCTGGAAGCAAGATGCTGTGGGGCCCAACTCGCCCTTTGGAAAGAAGCCTGCACGTTGTGCCTTTCAGCTCTAGGGCAAAGTAGCACACCCAGAGCAGAAGTCCTACTTCAGCCAGATCAGGCCTGCAAAGAAACTGCGTTTCACAGGCCTTTGGAAGAGATGTTCCCGGTAGGCTGTAAGAGCACTGTGCAGAGCGAGTTGTTTCTTAGCTTCCCAAAGAGCTGGAAGCAAGATGCTGTGGGGCCCAACTCGCCCTTTGGAAAGAAGCCTGCACGTTGTGCCTTTCAGCTCTAGGGCAAAGTAGCACACCCAGAGCAGAAGTCCTACTTCAGCCAGATCAGGCCTGCAAAGAAACTGCGTTTCACAGGCCTTTGGAAGAGATGTTCCCACTAGGCTGTAAGAGCACTGTGCAGAGCGAGTTGTTTCTTAGCTTCCCAAAGAGCTGGAAGCAAGATGCTGTGGGGCCCAACTCGCCCTTTGGAAAGAAGCCTGCACGTTGTGCCTTTCAGCTCTAGGGCAAAGTAGCACACCCAGAGCAGAAGTCCTACTTCAGCCAGATCAGGCCTGCAAAGAAACTGCGTTTCACAGGCCTTTGGAAGAGATGTTCCCACTAGGCTGTAAGAGCACTGTGCAGAGCGAGTTGTTTCTTAGCTTCCCAAAGAGCTGGAAGCAAGATGCTGTGGGGCCCAACTCGCCCTTTGGAAAGAAGCCTGCACGTTGTGCCTTTCAGCTCTAGGGCAAAGTAGCACACCCAGAGCAGAAGTCCTACTTCAGCCAGATCAGGCCTGCAAAGAAACTGCGTTTCACAGGCCTTTGGAAGAGATGTTCCCGGTAGGCTGTAAGAGCACTGTGCAGAGCGAGTTGTTTCTTAGCTTCCCAAAGAGCTGGAAGCAAGATGCTGTGGGGCCCAACTCGCCCTTTGGAAAGAAGCCTGCACGTTGTGCCTTTCAGCTCTAGGGCAAAGTAGCACACCCAGAGCAGAAGTCCTACTTCAGCCAGATCAGGCCTGCAAAGAAACTGCGTTTCACAGGCCTTTGGAAGAGATGTTCCCGGTAGGCTGTAAGAGCACTGTGCAGAGCGAGTTGTTTCTTAGCTTCCCAAAGAGCTGGAAGCAAGATGCTGTGGGGCCCAACTCGCCCTTTGGAAAGAAGCCTGCACGTTGTGCCTTTCAGCTCTAGGGCAAAGTAGCACACCCAGAGCAGAAGTCCTACTTCAGCCAGATCAGGCCTGCAAAGAAACTGCGTTTCACAGGCCTTTGGAAGAGATGTTCCCGGTAGGCTGTAAGAGCACTGTGCAGAGCGAGTTGTTTCTTAGCTTCCCAAAGAGCTGGAAGCAAGATGCTGTGGGGCCCAACTCGCCCTTTGGAAAGAAGCCTGCACGTTGTGCCTTTCAGCTCTAGGGCAAAGTAGCACACCCAGAGCAGAAGTCCTACTTCAGCCAGATCAGGCCTGCAAAGAAACAGCGTTTCACAGGCCTTTGGAAGAGATGTTCCCGGTAGGCTGTAAGAGCACTGTGCAGAGCGAGTTGTTTCTTAGCTTCCCAAAGAGCTGGAAGCAAGATGCTGTGGTGCCCAACTCGCCCTTTGGAAAGAAGCCTGCACGTTGTGCCTTTCAGCTCTAGGGCAAAGTAGCACACCCAGAGCAGAAGTCCTACTTCAGCCAGATCAGGCCTGCAAAGAAACTGCGTTTCACAGGCCTTTGGAAGAGATGTTCCCGGTAGGCTGTAAGAGCACTGTGCAGAGCGAGTTGTTTCTTAGCTTCCCAAAGAGCTGGAAGCAAGATGCTGTGGGGCCCAACTCGCCCTTTGGAAAGAAGCCTGCACGTTGTGCCTTTCAGCTCTAGGGCAAAGTAGCACACCCAGAGCAGAAGTCCTACTTCAGCCAGATCAGGCCTGCAAAGAAACTGCGTTTCACAGGCCTTTGGAAGAGATGTTCCCGGTAGGCTGTAAGAGCACTGTGCAGAGCGAGTTGTTTCTTAGCTTCCCAAAGAGCTGGAAGCAAGATGCTGTGGGGCCCAACTCGCCCTTTGGAAAGAAGCCTGCACGTTGTGCCTTTCAGCTCTAGGGCAAAGTAGCACACCCAGAGCAGAAGTCCTACTTCAGCCAGATCAGGCCTGCAAAGAAACTGCATTTCACAGGCCTTTGGAAGAGATGTTCCCACTAGGCTGTAAGAGCACTGTGCAGAGCGAGTTGTTTCTTAGCTTCCCAAAGAGCTGGAAGCAAGATGCTGTGGGGCCCAACTCACCCTTTGGAAAGAAGCCTGCACGTTGTGCCTTTCAGCTCTAGGGCAAAGTAGCACACCCAGAGCAGAAGTCCTACTTCAGCCAGATCAGGCCTGCAAAGAAACTGCGTTTCACAGGCCTTTGGAAGAGATGGTCCCACTAGGCTGTAAGAGCACTGTGCAGAGCGAGTTGTTTCTTAGCTTCCCAAAGAGCTGGAAGCAAGATGCTGTGGGGCCCAACTCGCCCTTTTGAAAGAAGCCTGCACGTTGTGCCTTTCAGCTCTAGGGCAAAGTAGCACACCCAGAGCAGAAGTCCTACTTCAGCCAGATCAGGCCTGCAAAGAAACTGCGTTTCACAGGCCTTTGGAAGAGATGTTCCCGGTAGGCTGTAAGAGCACTGTGCAGAGCGAGTTGTTTCTTAGCTTCCCAAAGAGCTGGAAGCAAGATGCTGTGGGGCCCAACTCGCCCTTTGGAAAGAAGCCTGCACGTTGTGCCTTTCAGCTCTAGGGCAAAGTAGCACACCCAGAGCAGAAGTCCTACTTCAGCCAGATCAGGCCTGCAAAGAAACTGCGTTTCACAGGCCTTTGGAAGAGATGTTCCCGGTAGGCTGTAAGAGCACTGTGCAGAGCGAGTTGTTTCTTAGCTTCCCAAAGAGCTGGAAGCAAGATGCTGTTGGGCCCAACTCGCCCTTTGGAAAGAAGCCTGCACGTTGTGCCTTTCAGCTCTAGGGCAAAGTAGCACACCCAGAGCAGAAGTCCTACTTCAGCCAGATCAGGACTGCAAAGAAACTGCGTTTCACAGGCCTTTGGAAGAGATGTTCCCACTAGGCTGTAAGAGCACTGTGCAGAGCGAGTTGTTTCTTAGCTTCCCAAAGAGCTGGAAGCAAGATGCTGTCGGGCCCAACTCACCCTTTGGAAAGAAGCCTGCACGTTGTGCCTTTCAGCTCTAGGGCAATGTAGCACACCCAGAGCAGAAGTCCTACTTCAGCCAGATCCGGCCTGCAAAGAAACTGCGTTTCACAGGCCTTTGGAAGAGATGTTCCCACTAGGCTGTAAGAGCACTGTGCAGAGCGAGTTGTTTCTTAGCTTCCCAAAGAGCTGGAAGCAAGATGCTGTGGGTCCCAACTCGCCCTTTGGAAAGAAGCCTGCACGTTGTGCCTTTCAGCTCTAGGGCAATGTAGCACACCCAGAGCAGAAGTCCTACTTCAGCCAGATCAGGCCTGCAAAGAAACTGCGTTTCACAGGCCTTTGGAAGAGATGTTCCCGGTAGGCTGTAAGAGCACTGTGCAGAGCGAGTTGTTTCTTAGCTTCCCAAAGAGCTGGAAGCAAGATGCTGTGGGGCCCAACTCGCCCTTTGGAAAGAAGCCTGCACGTTGTGCCTTTCAGCTCTAGGGCAAAGTAGCACACCCAGAGCAGAAGTCCTACTTCAGCCAGATCAGGCCTGCAAAGAAACTGCGTTTCACAGGCCTTTGGAAGAGATGTTCCCGGTAGGCTGTAAGAGCACTGTGCAGAGCGAGTTGTTTCTTAGCTTCCCAAAGAGCTGGAAGCAAGATGCTGTGGTGCCCAACTCGCCCTTTGGAAAGAAACCTGCACGTTGTGCCTTTCAGCTCTAGAGCAAAGTAGCACACCCAGAGCAGAAGTCCTACTTCAGCCAGATCCGGCCTGCAAAGAAACAGCGTTTCACAGGCCTTTGGAAGAGATGTTCCCGGTAGGCTGTAAGAGCACTGTGCAGAGCGAGTTGTTTCTTAGCTTCCCAAAGAGCTGGAAGCAAGATGCTGTGGTGCCCAACTCGCCCTTTGGAAAGAAGCCTGCACGTTGTGCCTTTCAGCTCTAGGGCAATGTAGCACACCCAGAGCAGAAGTCCTACTTCAGCCAGATCAGGCCTGCAAAGAAACTGCGTTTCACAGGCCTTTGGAAGAGATGTTCCCACTAGGCTGTAAGAGCACTGTGCAGAGCCAGTTGTTTCTTAGCTTCCCAAAGAGCTGAAAGCAAGATGCTGTGGGGCCCAACTCACCCTTTGGAAAGAAGCCTGCACGTTGTGCCTTTCAGCTCTAGGGCAATGTAGCACACCCAGAGCAGAAGTCCTACTTCAGCCAGATCCGGCCTGCAAAGAAACTGCGTTACACAGGCCTTTGGAAGAGATGGTCCCACTAGGCTGTAAGAGCACTGTGCACAGCGAGTTGTTTCTTAGCTTCCCAAAGAGCTGGAAGCAAGATGCTGTGGGGCCCAACTCGCCCTTTTGAAAGAAGCCTGCACGTTGTGCCTTTCAGCTCTAGGGCAATGTAACACACCCAGAGCAGAAGTCCTACTTCAGCCACATCAGGCCTGCAAAGAAACTGCGTTACACAGGCCTTTGGAAGAGATGTTCCCGGTAGGCTGTAAGAGCACTGTGCAGAGCGAGTTGTTTCTTAGCTTCCCAAAGAGCTGGAAGCAAGATGCTGTGGGGTCCAACTCGCCCTTTGGAAAGAAGCCTGCACGTTGTGCCTTTCAGCTCTAGGGCAATGTAGCACACCCAGAGCAGAAGTCCTACTTCAGCCAGATCAGGCCTGCAAAGAAACTGCGTTTCACAGGCCTTTGAAAGAGATGTTCCCGGTAGGCTGTAAGAGCACTGTGCAGAGCGAGTTGTTTCTTAGCTTCCCAAGGAGCTGGAAGCAAAATGCTGTTGGGCCCAACTCGCCCTTTGGAAAGAAGCCTGCACGTTGTGCCTTTCAGCTCTAGGGCAATGTAGCACACCCAGAGCAGAAGTCCTACTTCAGCCAGATCAGGACTGCAAAGAAACTGCGTTACACAGGCCTTTGGAAGAGATGTTCCCACTAGGCTGTAAGAGCACTGTGCAGAGCGAGTTGTTTCTTAGCTTCCCAAAGAGCTGTAAGCAAGATGCTGTCGGGCCCAGCTCGCCCTTTGGAAAGAAGCCTGCACGTTGTGCCTTTCAGCTCTAGGGCAATGTAGCACACCCAGAGCAGAAGTCTTACTTCAGCCACATCCGGCCTGCAAAGAAACTGCGTTTCACAGGCCTTTGGAAGAGATGTTCCCACTAGGCTGTAAGAGCACTGAGCCGAGCGAGTTGTTTCTTAGCTTCCCAAAGAGCTGGAAGCAAGATGCTGTGGGTCCCAACTCGCCCTTTTGAAAGAAGCCTGCACGTTGTGCCTTTCAGCTCTAGGGCAATGTAGCACACCCACAGCAGAAGTCCTACTTCAGCCAGATCAGGCCTGCAAAGAAACTGCGTTTCACAGGCCTTTGGAAGAGATGTTCCCGGTAGGCTGTAACAGCACTGTGCAGAGCGAGTTGTTTCTTAGCTTCCCAAAGAGCTGGAAGCAAGATGCTGTGGTGCCCAACTCGCCCTTTGGAAAGAAACCTGCACGTTGTGCCTTTCAGCTCTAGAGCAAAGTAGCACACCAAGAGCAGAAGTCCTACTTCAGCCAGATCCGGCCTGCAAAGAAACAGCGTTTCACAGGCCTTTGGAAGAGATGTTCCCGGTAGGCTCTAAGAGCACTGTGCAGAGCGAGTTGTTTCTTAGCTTCCCAAAGAGCTGGAAGCAAGATTCTGTGGTGCCCAACTCGCCCTTTGGAAAGAAGCCTGCACGTTGTGCCTTTCAGCTCTAGGGCAATGTAGCACACCCAGAGCAGAAGTCCTACTTCAGCCAGATCAGGCCTGCAAAGAAACTGCGTTTCACAGGCCTTTGGAAGAGATGTTCCCGGTAGGCTGTAAGAGCACTGTGCAGATCGAGTTGTTTCTTAGCTTCCCAAAGAGCTGGAAGCAAGATGCTGTGGGGCCCAACTCGCCCTTTGGAAAGAAGCCTGACCGTTGTGCCTTTCAGCTCTAGGGCAATGTAGCACACCCAGAGCAGAAGTCCTACTTCAGCCAGATCAGGCCTGCAAAGAAACTGCGTTTCACAGGCCTTTGGAATAGATGTTCCCGGTAGGCTGTAAGAGCACTGTGCAGAGCTAGTTGTTTCTTAGTTTCCCAAGGAGCTGGAAGCAAAATGCTGTGGGGCCCAACTCGCCCTTTGGAAAGAAGCCTGCACGTTGTGCCTTTCAGCTCTAGGGCAATGTAGCACACCCAGAGCAGAAGTCCTACTTCAGCCAGATGAGGACTGCAAAGAAGCTGCATTACACAGGCCTTTGGAAGAGATGTTCCCACTAGGCTGTAAGAGCACTGTGCAGAGCCAGTTGTTTCTTAGGTTCCCAAAGAGCTGAAAGCAAGATGCTGTGGGGCCCAACTCACCATTTGGAAAGAAGCCTGCACGTTGGGCCTTTCAGCTCTAGGGCAATGTAGCACACCCAGAGCAGAAGTCCTGCTTCAGCCAGATCAGGCCTGCAAAGAAACTGCGTTACACAGGCCTTTGGAAGAGATGGTCCCACTAGGCTGTAAGAGCACTGAGCACAGCGAGTTGTTTCTTAGCTTCCCAAAGAGCTGGAAGCAAGATGCTGTGCGGCCCAACTCGCCCTTTTGAAAGAAGCCTACACGTTGGGCCTTTCAGCTCTAGGGCAATGTAGCACACCCAGAGCAGAAGTCCTACTTCAGCCAGATCATGCCTGCAAAGAAACTGCGTTACACAGGCCTTTGGAAGAGATGTTCCCGGTAGGCTGTAAGAGCACTGTGCAGAGCGAGTTGTTTCTTAGCTTCCCAAAGAGCTGGAAGCAAGGTGCTGTGGGGTCCAACTCGCCCTTTGGAAAGAAGCCTGCACGTTGTGCCTTTCAGCTCTAGGGCAATGTAGCACACCCAGAGCAGAAGTCCTACTTCAGCCAGATCAGGCCTGCAAAGAAACTGCGTTTCACAGGCCTTTGAAAGAGATGTTCCCGGTAGGCTGTAAGAGCACTGTGCAGAGCGAGTTGTTTCTTAGCTTCCCAAGGAGCTGGAAGCAAAATGCTGTTGGGCCCAACTCGCCCTTTGGAAAGAAGCCTGCACGTTGTGCCTTTCAGCTCTAGGGCAATGTAGCACACCCAGAGCAGAAGTCTTACTTCAGCCAGATCAGGACTGCAAAGAAGCTGCGTTACACAGGCCTTTGGAAGAGATGTTCCCACTAGGCTGTAAGAGCACTGTGCAGAGCCAGTTGTTTCTTATGTTCCCAAAGAGCTGTAAGCAAGATGCTGTCGGGCCCAGCTCACCCTTTGGAAAGAAGCCTGCACGTTGGGCCTTTCAGCTCTAGGGCAATGTAGCACACCCAGAGCAGAAGTCCTACTTCAGCCACATCAGGCCTGCAAAGAAACTGCGTTACACAGGCCTTTGGAAGAGATGTTCCCACTAGGCTGTAAGAGCACTGAACCGAGCGAGTTGTTTCTTAGCTTCCCAAAGAGCTGGAAGCAAGATGCTGTGGGTCCCAACTCGCCCTTTTGAAAGAAGCCTGCACGTTGGGCCTTTCAGCTCTAGGGCAATGTAGCACACCCACAGCAGAAGTCCTACTTCAGCCAGATCAGGCCTGCAAAGAAACTGCGTTTCACAGGCCTTTGGAAGAGATGTTCCTGGTAGGCTGTAACAGCACTGTGCAGAGCGAGTTGTTTCTTAGCTTCCCAAAGAGCTGGAAGCAAGATGCTGTGGTGCCCAACTCGCCCTTTGGAAAGAAACCTGCACGTTGTGCCTTTCAGCTCTAGAGCAAAGTAGCACACCAAGAGCAGAAGTCCTACTTCAGCCAGATCCGGCCTGCAAAGAAACAGCGTTTCACAGGCCTTTGGAAGAGATGTTCCCGGTAGGCTCTAAGAGCACTGTGCAGAGCGAGTTGTTTCTTAGCTTCCCAAAGAGCTGGAAGCAAGATTCTGTGGTGCCCAACTCGCCCTTTGGAAAGAAGCCTGCACGTTGTGCCTTCCAGCTCTAGGGCAATGTAGCACACCCAGAGCAGAAGTCCTACTTCAGCCAGATCAGGCCTGCAAAGAAACTGCGTTTCACAGGCCTTTGGAAGAGATGTTCCCGGTAGGCTGTAAGAGCACTGTGCAGATCGAGTTGTTTCTTAGCTTCCCAAAGAGCTGGAAGCAAGATGCTGTGGGGCCCAACTCGCCCTTTGGAAAGAAGCCTGCACGTTGTGCCTTTCAGCTCTAGGGCAATGTAGCACACCCAGAGCAGAAGTCCTACTTCAGCCAGATGAGGACTGCAAAGAAGCTGCATTACACAGGCCTTTGGAAGAGATGTTCCCACTAGGCTGTAAGAGCACTGTGCAGAGCCAGTTGTTTCTTAGGTTCCCAAAGAGCTGAAAGCAAGATGCTGTGGGGCCCAACTCACCATTTGGAAAGAAGCCTGCACGTTGGGCCTTTCAGCTCTAGGGCAATGTAGCACACCCAGAGCAGAAGTCCTACTTCAGCCAGATCAGGCCTGCAAAGAAACTGCGTTACACAGGCCTTTGGAAGAGATGGTCCCACTAGGCTGTAAGAGCACTGAGCACAGCGAGTTGTTTCTTAGCTTCCCAAAGAGCTGGAAGCAAGATGCTGTGGGGCCCAACTCGCCCTTTTGAAAGAAGCCTGCACGTTGGGCCTTTCAGCTCTAGGGCAATGTAGCACACCCAGAGCAGAAGTCCTACTTCAGCCAGATCAGGCCTGCAAAGAAACTGCGTTACACAGGCCTTTGGAAGAGATGTTCCCGGTAGGCTGTAAGAGCACTGTGCAGAGCGAGTTGTTTCTCAGCTTCCCAAAGAGCTGGAAGCAAGGTGCTGTGGGGTCCAACTCGCCCTTTGGAAAGAAGCCTGCACGTTGTGCCTTTCAGCTCTAGGGCAATGTAGCACACCCAGAGCAGAAGTCCTACTTCAGCCAGATCAGGCCTGCAAAGAAACTGCGTTTCACAGGCCTTTGAAAGAGATGTTCCCGGTAGGCTGTAAGAGCACTGTGCAGAGCGAGTTGTTTCTTAGCTTCCCAAGGAGCTGGAAGCAAAATGCTGTTGGGCCCAACTCGCCCTTTGGAAAGAAGCCTGCACGTTGTGCCTTTCAGCTCTAGGGCAATGTAGCACACCCAGAGCAGAAGTCTTACTTCAGCCAGATCAGGACTGCAAAGAAGCTGCGTTACACAGGCCTTTGGAAGAGATGTTCCCACTAGGCTGTAAGAGCACTGTGCAGAGCCAGTTGTTTCTTATGTTCCCAAAGAGCTGTAAGCAAGATGCTGTCGGGCCCAGCTCACCCTTTGGAAAGAAGCCTGCACGTTGGGCCTTTCAGCTCTAGGGCAATGTAGCACACCCAGAGCAGAAGTCTTACTTCAGCCACATCCGGCCTGCAAAGAAACTGCGTTACACAGGCCTTTGGAAGAGATGTTCCCACTAGGCTGTAAGAGCACTGAACCGAGCGAGTTGTTTCTTAGCTTCCCAAAGAGCTGGAAGCAAGATGCTGTGGGTCCCAACTCGCCCTTTTGAAAGAAGCCTGCACGTTGGGCCTTTCAGCTCTAGGGCAATGTAGCACACCCACAGCAGAAGTCCTACTTCAGCCAGATCAGGCCTGCAAAGAAACTGCGTTTCACAGGCCTTTGGAAGAGATGTTCCTGGTAGGCTGTAACAGCACTGTGCAGAGCGAGTTGTTTCTTAGCTTCCCAAAGAGCTGGAAGCAAGATGCTGTGGTGCCCAACTCGCCCTTTGGAAAGAAACCTGCACGTTGTGCCTTTCAGCTCTAGAGCAAAGTAGCACACCAAGAGCAGAAGTCCTACTTCAGCCAGATCCGGCCTGCAAAGAAACAGCGTTTCACAGGCCTTTGGAAGAGATGTTCCCGGTAGGCTCTAAGAGCACTGTGCAGAGCGAGTTGTTTCTTAGCTTCCCAAAGAGCTGGAAGCAAGATTCTGTGGTGCCCAACTCGCCCTTTGGAAAGAAGCCTGCACGTTGTGCCTTCCAGCTCTAGGGCAATGTAGCACACCCAGAGCAGAAGTCCTACTTCAGCCAGATCAGGCCTGCAAAGAAACTGCGTTTCACAGGCCTTTGGAAGAGGTGTTCCTGGTAGGCTGTAAGAGCACTGTGCAGATCGAGTTGTTTCTTAGCTTCCCAAAGAGCTGGAAGCAAGATGCTGTGGGGCCCAACTCGCCCTTTGGAAAGAAGCCTGACCGTTGTGCCTTTCAGCTCTAGGGCAATGTAGCACACCCAGAGCAGAAGTCCTACTTCAGCCAGATCAGGCCTGCAAAGAAACTGCGTTTCACAGGCCTTTGGAATAGATGTTCCCGGTAGGCTGTAAGAGCACTGTGCAGAGCTAGTTGTTTGTTAGTTTCCCAAGGAGCTGGAAGCAAAATGCTGTGGGGCCCAACTCGCCCTTTGGAAAGAAGCCTGCACGTTGTGCCTTTCAGCTCTAGGGCAATGTAGCACACCCAGAGCAGAAGTCCTACTTCAGCCAGATGAGGACTGCAAAGAAGCTGCATTACACAGGCCTTTGGAAGAGATGTTCCCACTAGGCTGTAAGAGCACTGTGCAGAGCCAGTTGTTTCTTAGGTTCCCAAAGAGCTGAAAGCAAGATGCTGTGGGGCCCAACTCACCATTTGGAAAGAAGCCTGCACGTTGGGCCTTTCAGCTCTAGGGCAATGTAGCACACCCAGAGCAGAAGTCCTGCTTCAGGCAGATCAGGCCTGCAAAGAAACTGCGTTACACAGGCCTTTGGAAGAGATGGTCCCACTAGGCTGTAAGAGCACTGAGCACAGCGAGTTGTTTCTTAGCTTCCCAAAGAGCTGGAAGCAAGATGCTGTGCGGCCCAACTCGCCCTTTTGAAAGAAGCCTACACGTTGGGCCTTTCAGCTCTAGGGCAATGTAGCACACCCAGAGCAGAAGTCCTACTTCAGCCAGATCATGCCTGCAAAGAAACTGCGTTACACAGGCCTTTGGAAGAGATGTTCCCGGTAGGCTGTAAGAGCACTGTGCAGAGCGAGTTGTTTCTCAGCTTCCCAAAGAGCTGGAAGCAAGGTGCTGTGGGGTCCAACTCACCCTTTGGAAAGAAGCCTGCACGTTGTGCCTTTCAGCTCTAGGGCAATGTAGCACACCCAGAGCAGAAGTCCTGCTTCAGCCAGATCAGGCCTGCAAAGAAACTGCGTTACACAGGCCTTTGGAAGAGATGTTCCCACTAGGCTGTAAGAGCACTGAGCAGAGCGAGTTGTTTCTTTGCTTGCCAAAGAGCTGGAAGCAAGATGCTGTGGGGCCCAACTCACCACTTGGAAAGAAGCCTGCACGTTGTGACTTTCAGCTCTAGGGCAATGTTGCACACCCAGAGCAGAAGTCCTACTTCAGCCAGATCAGGCCTGCAAAGAAACTGCGTTTCACAGGCGTTTGGAAGACATTTTCCCGGTAGGCTGTTAGAGCACTGTGCAGAGCGAGTTGTTTCTTAGCTTCCCAAAGAGCTGGAAGCAAGATGCTGTGGGGTCCAACTCGCCCTTTGGAAAGAAGCCTGCACGTTGGGCCTTTCAGCGCTAAGGCAATGTAGCACACCCAGAGCAGAAGTCCTACTTCAGCCAGATCAGGGCTGTAAAGAAACTGCGTTTCACAGGCCTTTGGAAGTAATGTTCCCGGTACGCTGTAAGAGCACTGCGCAGAGCGAGTTGTTTCTTAGCTTCCCAAAGAGCTGGAAGCAAGATGCTGTGGGGCCCAACTCGCCCTTTGGAAAGAAGCCTGCACGTTGTGCCTTTCAGCTTTAGGGCAATGTAGCACACCCAGAGCAGAAGTCCAACTTGAGCCAGATCAGGCCTGCAAAGAAACTGTGTTTCACAGGCCTTTTGAAGAGATGTTACCGGTAGGCTGTAAGAGCTCTGTGCAGAGCGAGTAGTTTCTTAGCTTCCGAAAGAGCTGGAAGCAAGATGCTGTGGGGCCCAACTCGCCCTTTGGAAAGAAGCCTGCACGTTGTGCCTTTCAGCTCTAGGGCAATGTAGCACACCCAGAGCAGAAGTCCTACTTCAGCCTGATCAGGCCTGCAAAGAAACTGCGTTTCACAGGCCATTGAAAGAGATGTTCCCGGTAGGCTGTAAGAGCACTGTGCAGATCGAGTTGTTTCTTAGCTTCCCAAAGAGCTGGAAGCAAGATGCTGTGGGGCCCAACTCGCCCTTTGGAAAGAAGCCTGCACGTTGTGCCTTTCAGCTCTAGGGCAATGTAGCACACCCAGAGCAGAAGTCCTACTTCAGCCAGATCAGGCCTGCAAAGAAACTGCGTTTCACAGGCCTTTGGAATAGATGTTCCCGGTAGGCTGTAAGAGCATTGTGCAGAGCTAGTTGTTTGTTAGCTTCCCAAGGAGCTGGAAGCAAAATGCTGTGGGGCCCAACTCGCCCTTTGGAAAGAAGCCTGCACGTTGTGCCTTTCAGCTCTAGGGCAATGTAGCACACCCAGAGCAGAAGTCATACTTCAGCCAGATCAGGACTGCAATGAAGCAGCGTTACACAGGCCTTTGGAAGAGATGTTCCCACTAGGCTGTAAGAGCACTGTGCAGAGCTAGTTGTTTGTTAGCTTCCCAAGGAGCTGGAAGCAAGATGCTGTGGGGCCCATCTCGCCCTTTGGAAAGAAGCCTGCACGTTGTGCCTTTCAGCTCTAGGGCAATGTAGCACACCCACAGCAGAAGTCCTAGTTCAGCCAGATCAGGCCTGCAAAGAAACTGCGTTTCACAGGCCTTTGGAAGAGATGTTTCTGGTAGGCTGTAACAGCACTGTGCAGAGCGAGTTGTTTCTTAGCTTCCCAAAGAGCTGGAAGCAAGATGCTGTGGTGCCCAACTCGCCCTTTGGAAAGAAACCTGCACGTTGTGCCTTTCAGCTCTAGAGCAAAGTAGCACACCAAGAGCAGAAGTCCTACTTCAGCCAGATCCGGCCTGCAAAGAAACAGCGTTTCACAGGCCTTTGGAAGAGATGTTCCCGGTAGGCTCTAAGAGCACTGTGCAGAGCGAGTTGTTTCTTAGCTTCCCAAAGAGCTGGAAGCAAGATTCTGTGGTGCCCAACTCGCCCTTTGGAAAGAAGCCTGCACGTTGTGCCTTCCAGCTCCAGGGCAATGTAGCACACCCAGAGCAGAAGTCCTACTTCAGCCAGATCAGGCCTGCAAAGAAACTGCGTTTCACAGGCATTTGGAAGAGATGTTCCCTGTAGGCTGTAAGAGCACTGTGCAGATCGAGTTGTTTCTTAGCTTCCCAAAGAGCTGGAAGCAAGATGCTGTGGGGCCCAACTCGCCCTTTGGAAAGAAGCCTGCACGTTGTGCCTTTCAGCTCTAGGGCAATGTTGCACACCCAGAGCAGAAGTCCTACTTCAGCCAGATCAGGCCTGCAAAGAAACTGCGTTTCACAGGCCTTTGGAATACATGTTCCCGGTAGGCTGTAAGAGCACTGTCCAGAGCGAGTTGTTTCTTAGCTTCCCAACTAGCTGGAAGCAAGATGCTGTGGGGCCCAACTCGCCCTTTGGAAAGAAGCCTGCACGTTGTGCCTTTCAGCTCTAGGGCAATGTAGCACACCCAGAGCAGAAGTCCTACTTCAGCCAGATCAGGCCTGCAAAGAAACTGCGTTACACAGGCCTTTGGAAGAGATGTTCCCACTAGGCTGTAAGAGCACTGAGCAGAGCGAGTTGTTTCTTAGCTTCCCAAAGAGCTGGAAGCAAGATGCTGTGGGGCCCAACTCGCCCTTTTGAAAGAAGCCTGCACGTTGTGCCTTTCAGCTCTAGGGCAATGTAGCACACCCAGAGCAGAAGTCCTACTTCAGCCAGATCAGGCCTGCAAAGAAACTGCGTTTCACAGGCCTTTGGAAGAGATGTTCCCGGTAGGCTGTAAGAGCACTGTGCAGAGCTAGTTGTTTGTTAGCTTCCCAAGGAGCTGGAAGCAAAATGCTGTGGGGCCCAACTCGCCCTTTGGAAAGAAGCCTGCACGTTGTGCCTTTCAGCTCTAGGGCAATGTAGCACACCCAGAGCAGAAGTCCTACTTCAGCCAGATCAGGCCTGCAAAGAAACTTCGTTTCACAGGCCTTTGGAAGAGATGTTCCCCCTAGGCTGTAAGAGCACTGAGCAGAGCGAGTTGTTTCTTTGCTTCCCAAAGAGCAGGAAGCAAGATGCTGTGGCGCCCAACTCGCCCTTTGGAAAGAAGCCTGCACGTTGTAGCTTTCAGCTCTAGGGCAATGTAGCACACGCAGAGCAGAAGTCCTACTTCAGCCGGATGAGGCCTGCAAAGAAACTGCGTTTCACAGGCCTTTGGAAGAGATGTTCCCGGTAGGCTGTAAGAGCACTGTGCAGAGCGAGTTGTTTCTTAGCTTCCGAAAGAGCTGGAAGCAAGATGCTGTGGGGCCCAACTCGCCCTTTGGAAAGAAGCCTGCACGTTGTGCCTTTCAGCTCTAGGGCAATGTAGCACACCCAGAGCAGAAGTCCTACTTCAGACAGATCAGGCCTGCAAAGAAACTACGTTTCACAGGCCTTTGGAAGAGATGTTCCCACTAGGCTGTAAGAGCACTGAGCAGAGCGAGTTGTTTCTTTGCTTCCCAAAGAGATGGAAGCAAGATGCTGTGGGGCCCAACACGCCCTTTGGAAAGAAGCCTGCACGTTGTAGCTTTCAGCTCTAGGGCAATGTAGCACACCCAGACCAGAAGTCCTACTTCAGCCGGATGAGGCCTGCAAAGAAACTGCGTTTCACAGGCCTTTGGAAGAGATGTTCCCGGTAGGCTGTAAGAGCACTGTGCAGAGCGAGTTGTTTCTTAGCTTCCCAAAGAGTTGGAAGCAAGATGCTGTGGGGCCCAACTCGCCCTTTGGAAAGAAGCCTGCACGTTGTGCCTTTCAGCTCTAGGGCAATGTAGCACACCCAGAGCAGAAGTCCTACTTCAGCCAGGCCAGGCCTGCTAAGAAACTGCATTTCACAGGCCGTTGGAAGAGATGTTCCCACTAGGCTGTAAGAGCACTGAGCAGATCGAGTTGTTTCTTTGCTTGCCAAAGAGCTGGAAGCAAGATGCTGTGGGGCCCAACTCGCCCCTTGGAAAGAAGCCTGCACGTTGTGACTTTCAGCTCTAGGGCAATGTTGCACACCCAGAGCAGAAGTCCTACTTCAGCCAGATCAGGCCTGCAAAGAAACTGCCCTCACAGGCCTTTGGAAGAGATGTTCCCGGTAGGCTGTAAGAGCACTGAGCAGAGCGAGTTGTTTCTTAGCTTCCCAAAGAGCTGGAAGCAAGATGCTGTGGGGCCCAACTCGCCCTTTGGAAAGAACTCTGCACGTTGGGCCTTTCAGCTCTAAGGCAATGTAGCACACCCAGAGCAGAAGTCCTACTTCAGCCAGATCAGGCCTGCAAATAAACTGCGTTACACAGGCCTTTGGAAGAGATGTTCCCACTAGGCTGTAAGAGCACTGTGCAGAGCCAGTTGTTTCTTATGTTCCCAAAGAGCTGTAAGCAGGATGCTGTCGGGGCCAGCTCACCCTTTGGAAAGAAGCCTGCACGTTGTGCCTTTCAGCTCTAGGGCAATGTAGCACACCCAGAGCAGAAGTCTTACTTCAGCCACATCCGGCCTGCAAAGAAACTGCGTTACACAGGCCTTTGGAAGAGATGTTACCGGTAGGCTGTAAGAGCTCTGTGCAGAGCGAGTAGTTTCTTAGCTTCCGAAAGAGCTGGAAGCAAGATGCTGTGGGGCCCAACTCGCCCTTTGGAAAGAAGCCTGCACGTTGTGCCTTTCAGCTCTAGGGCAATGTAGCACACCCAGAGCAGAAGTCCTACTTCAGCCAGATCAGGCCTGCAAAGAAACTGCGTTTCACAGGCCTTTGGAATAGATGTTCCCGGTAGGCTTTAAGAGCACTGTGCAGAGCTAGTTGTTTGTTAGCTTCCCAAGGAGCTGGAAGCAAAATGCTGTGGGGCCCAACTCGCCCTTTGGAAAGAAGCCTGCACGTTGTGCCTTTCAGCTCTAGGGCAATGTAGCACACCCAGAGCAGAAGTCCTACTTCAGCCAGATCAGGACTACAAAGAAGCTGCGTTACACAGGCCTTTGGAAGAGATGTTCCCACTAGGCTGTAAGAGCACTGTGCAGAGCCAGTTGTTTCTTAGGTTCCCAAAGAGCTGGAAGCAAGATGCTGTGGGGCCCAACTCGCCCTTTGGAAAGAAGCCTGCACGTTGTGCCTTTCAGCTCTAGGGCAATGTAGCACACCCAGAGCAGAAGTCCTACTTCAGCCTGATCAGGCCTGCAAAGAAACTGCGTTTCACAGGCCTTTGGAAGAGATGTTCCCTTTAGGCTGTAAGAGCACTGTGCAGAGCGAGTTGTTTCTTAGCTTCCCAAAGAGCTGGAAGCAAGATGCTGTGGGGCCCAACTCGCCCTTTGGAAAGAAGCCTGCACGTTGTGCCTTTCAGATCTAGGGCAATGTAGCACACCCAGAGCAGAAGTCCTACTTCAGCCAGATCAGGCCTGCAAAGAAACTGCGTTTCACAGGCCTTTGGAAGAGATGTTCCCGGTAGGCTGTAAGAGCACTGTGCAGAGCTAGTTGTTTGTTAGCTTCCCAAGGAGCTGGAAGCAAAATGCTGCGGGGCCCAACTCGCCCTTTGGAAAGAAGCCTGCACGTTGTGCCTTTCAGCTCTAGGGCAATGTAGCACACCCAGAGCAGAAGTCCTACTTCAGCCAGATCAGGACGGCAAAGAAGCTGCGTTACACAGGCCTTTGGAAGAGATGTTCCCACTAGGCTGTAAGAGCACTGTGCAGAGCCAGTTGTTTCTTATGTTCCCAAAGAGCTGTATGCAAGATGCTGTCGGGCCCAGCTCACCCTTTGGAAAGAAGCCTGCACGTTGTGCCTTTCAGCTCTAGGGCAATGTAGCACACCCAGAGCAGAAGTCTTACTTCAGCCACATCCGGCCTGCAAAGAAACTGCGTTACACAGGCCTTTGGAAGAGATGTTCCCACTAGGCTGTAAGAGCACTGTGCAGAGCGAGTTGTTTCTTAGCTTCCGAAAGAGCTGGAAGCAAGATGCTGTGGGGCTCAACTCGCCCTTTGGAAAGAAGCCTGTACGTTGTGCCTTTCAGCTCTAGGGCAATGTAGCACACCCAGAGCAGAAGTCCTGCTTCAGGCAGATCAGGCCTGCAAAGAAACTGCGTTACACAGGCCATTGGAAGAGATGTTCCCGGTAGGCTGTAAGAGCACTGTGCAGAGCGAGTTGTTTCTCAGCTTCTCAAAGAGCTGGAAGCAAGATGCTGTGGGGCCCAACTCGCCCTTTGGAAAGAAGCCTGCACGTTGTGCCTTTCAGCTCTAGGGCAATGTTGCACACCCAGAGCAGAAGTCCTACTTCAGCCAGATCAGGCCTGCAAAGAAACTGCGTTTCACAGGCCTTTGGAATACATGTTCCCGGTAGGCTGTAAGAGCACTGTCCAGAGCGAGTTGTTTCTTAGCTTCCCAACTAGCTGGAAGCAAGATGCTGTGGGGCCCAACTCGCCCTTTGGAAAGAAGCCTGCACGTTGTGCCTTTCAGCTCTAGGGCAATGTAGCACACCCAGAGCAGAATTCCTACTTCAGCCAGATCAGGCCTGCAAAGAAACTGCGTTACACAGGCCTTTGGAAGAGATGTTCCCACTAGGCTGTAAGAGCACTGAGCAGAGCGAGTTGTTTCTTAGCTTCCCAAAGAGCTGGAAGCAAGATGCTGTGGGGCCCAACTCGCCCTTTTGAAAGAAGCCTGCACGTTGTGCCTTTCAGCTCTAGGGCAATGTAGCACACCCAGAGCAGAAGTCCTACTTCAGCCAGATCAGGCCTGCAAAGAAACTGCGTTTCACAGGCCTTTGGAAGAGATGTTCCCGGTAGGCTGTAAGAGCACTGTGCAGAGCTAGTTGTTTGTTAGCTTCCCAAGGAGCTGGAAGCAAAATGCTGTGGGGCCCAACTCGCCCTTTGGAAAGAAGCCTGCACGTTGTGCCTTTCAGCTCTAGGGCAATGTAGCACACCCAGAGCAGAAGTCCTACTTCAGCCAGATCAGGCCTGCAAAGAAACTTCGTTTCACAGGCCTTTGGAAGAGATGTTCCCCCTAGGCTGTAAGAGCACTGAGCAGAGCGAGTTGTTTCTTTGCTTCCCAAAGAGCAGGAAGCAAGATGCTGTGGCGCCCAACTCGCCCTTTGGAAAGAAGCCTGCACGTTGTAGCTTTCAGCTCTAGGGCAATGTAGCACACGCAGAGCAGAAGTCCTACTTCAGCCGGATGAGGCCTGCAAAGAAACTGCGTTTCACAGGCCTTTGGAAGAGATGTTCCCGGTAGGCTGTAAGAGCACTGTGCAGAGCGAGTTGTTTCTTAGCTTCCGAAAGAGCTGGAAGCAAGATGCTGTGGGGCCCAACTCGCCCTTTGGAAAGAAGCCTGCACGTTGTGCCTTTCAGCTCTAGGGCAATGTAGCACACCCAGAGCAGAAGTCCTACTTCAGACAGATCAGGCCTGCAAAGAAACTACGTTTCACAGGCCTTTGGAAGAGATGTTCCCACTAGGCTGTAAGAGCACTGAGCAGAGCGAGTTGTTTCTTTGCTTCCCAAAGAGATGGAAGCAAGATGCTGTGGGGCCCAACACGCCCTTTGGAAAGAAGCCTGCACGTTGTAGCTTTCAGCTCTAGGGCAATGTAGCACACCCAGACCAGAAGTCCTACTTCAGCCGGATGAGGCCTGCAAAGAAACTGCGTTTCACAGGCCTTTGGAAGAGATGTTCCCGGTAGGCTGTAAGAGCACTGTGCAGAGCGAGTTGTTTCTTAGCTTCCCAAAGAGTTGGAAGCAAGATGCTGTGGGGCCCAACTCGCCCTTTGGAAAGAAGCCTGCACGTTGTGCCTTTCAGCTCTAGGGCAATGTAGCACACCCAGAGCAGAAGTCCTACTTCAGCCAGGCCAGGCCTGCTAAGAAACTGCATTTCACAGGCCGTTGGAAGAGATGTTCCCACTAGGCTGTAAGAGCACTGAGCAGATCGAGTTGTTTCTTTGCTTGCCAAAGAGCTGGAAGCAAGATGCTGTGGGGCCCAACTCGCCCCTTGGAAAGAAGCCTGCACGTTGTGACTTTCAGCTCTAGGGCAATGTTGCACACCCAGAGCAGAAGTCCTACTTCAGCCAGATCAGGCCTGCAAAGAAACTGCCCTCACAGGCCTTTGGAAGAGATGTTCCCGGTAGGCTGTAAGAGCACTGAGCAGAGCGAGTTGTTTCTTAGCTTCCCAAAGAGCTGGAAGCAAGATGCTGTGGGGCCCAACTCGCCCTTTGGAAAGAACTCTGCACGTTGGGCCTTTCAGCTCTAAGGCAATGTAGCACACCCAGAGCAGAAGTCCTACTTCAGCCAGATCAGGCCTGCAAATAAACTGCGTTACACAGGCCTTTGGAAGAGATGTTCCCACTAGGCTGTAAGAGCACTGTGCAGAGCCAGTTGTTTCTTATGTTCCCAAAGAGCTGTAAGCAGGATGCTGTCGGGGCCAGCTCACCCTTTGGAAAGAAGCCTGCACGTTGTGCCTTTCAGCTCTAGGGCAATGTAGCACACCCAGAGCAGAAGTCTTACTTCAGCCACATCCGGCCTGCAAAGAAACTGCGTTACACAGGCCTTTGGAAGAGATGTTACCGGTAGGCTGTAAGAGCTCTGTGCAGAGCGAGTAGTTTCTTAGCTTCCGAAAGAGCTGGAAGCAAGATGCTGTGGGGCCCAACTCGCCCTTTGGAAAGAAGCCTGCACGTTGTGCCTTTCAGCTCTAGGGCAATGTAGCACACCCAGAGCAGAAGTCCTACTTCAGCCAGATCAGGCCTGCAAAGAAACTGCGTTTCACAGGCCTTTGGAATAGATGTTCCCGGTAGGCTTTAAGAGCACTGTGCAGAGCTAGTTGTTTGTTAGCTTCCCAAGGAGCTGGAAGCAAAATGCTGTGGGGCCCAACTCGCCCTTTGGAAAGAAGCCTGCACGTTGTGCCTTTCAGCTCTAGGGCAATGTAGCACACCCAGAGCAGAAGTCCTACTTCAGCCAGATCAGGACTACAAAGAAGCTGCGTTACACAGGCCTTTGGAAGAGATGTTCCCACTAGGCTGTAAGAGCACTGTGCAGAGCCAGTTGTTTCTTAGGTTCCCAAAGAGCTGGAAGCAAGATGCTGTGGGGCCCAACTCGCCCTTTGGAAAGAAGCCTGCACGTTGTGCCTTTCAGCTCTAGGGCAATGTAGCACACCCAGAGCAGAAGTCCTACTTCAGCCTGATCAGGCCTGCAAAGAAACTGCGTTTCACAGGCCTTTGGAAGAGATGTTCCCTTTAGGCTGTAAGAGCACTGTGCAGAGCGAGTTGTTTCTTAGCTTCCCAAAGAGCTGGAAGCAAGATGCTGTGGGGCCCAACTCGCCCTTTGGAAAGAAGCCTGCACGTTGTGCCTTTCAGATCTAGGGCAATGTAGCACACCCAGAGCAGAAGTCCTACTTCAGCCAGATCAGGCCTGCAAAGAAACTGCGTTTCACAGGCCTTTGGAAGAGATGTTCCCGGTAGGCTGTAAGAGCACTGTGCAGAGCTAGTTGTTTGTTAGCTTCCCAAGGAGCTGGAAGCAAAATGCTGCGGGGCCCAACTCGCCCTTTGGAAAGAAGCCTGCACGTTGTGCCTTTCAGCTCTAGGGCAATGTAGCACACCCAGAGCAGAAGTCCTACTTCAGCCAGATCAGGACGGCAAAGAAGCTGCGTTACACAGGCCTTTGGAAGAGATGTTCCCACTAGGCTGTAAGAGCACTGTGCAGAGCCAGTTGTTTCTTATGTTCCCAAAGAGCTGTATGCAAGATGCTGTCGGGCCCAGCTCACCCTTTGGAAAGAAGCCTGCACGTTGTGCCTTTCAGCTCTAGGGCAATGTAGCACACCCAGAGCAGAAGTCTTACTTCAGCCACATCCGGCCTGCAAAGAAACTGCGTTACACAGGCCTTTGGAAGAGATGTTCCCACTAGGCTGTAAGAGCACTGTGCAGAGCGAGTTGTTTCTTAGCTTCCGAAAGAGCTGGAAGCAAGATGCTGTGGGGCTCAACTCGCCCTTTGGAAAGAAGCCTGTACGTTGTGCCTTTCAGCTCTAGGGCAATGTAGCACACCCAGAGCAGAAGTCCTGCTTCAGGCAGATCAGGCCTGCAAAGAAACTGCGTTACACAGGCCATTGGAAGAGATGTTCCCGGTAGGCTGTAAGAGCACTGTGCAGAGCGAGTTGTTTCTCAGCTTCTCAAAGAGCTGGAAGCAAGATGCTGTGGGGCCCAACTCGCCCTTTGGAAAGAAGCCTGCACGTTGTGCCTTTCAGCTCTAGGGCAATGTTGCACACCCAGAGCAGAAGTCCTACTTCAGCCAGATCAGGCCTGCAAAGAAACTGCGTTTCACAGGCCTTTGGAATACATGTTCCCGGTAGGCTGTAAGAGCACTGTCCAGAGCGAGTTGTTTCTTAGCTTCCCAACTAGCTGGAAGCAAGATGCTGTGGGGCCCAACTCGCCCTTTGGAAAGAAGCCTGCACGTTGTGCCTTTCAGCTCTAGGGCAATGTAGCACACCCAGAGCAGAATTCCTACTTCAGCCAGATCAGGCCTGCAAAGAAACTGCGTTACACAGGCCTTTGGAAGAGATGTTCCCACTAGGCTGTAAGAGCACTGAGCAGAGCGAGTTGTTTCTTAGCTTCCCAAAGAGCTGGAAGCAAGATGCTGTGGGGCCCAACTCGCCCTTTTGAAAGAAGCCTGCACGTTGTGCCTTTCAGCTCTAGGGCAATGTAGCACACCCAGAGCAGAAGTCCTACTTCAGCCAGATCAGGCCTGCAAAGAAACTGCGTTTCACAGGCCTTTGGAAGAGATGTTCCCGGTAGGCTGTAAGAGCACTGTGCAGAGCTAGTTGTTTGTTAGCTTCCCAAGGAGCTGGAAGCAAAATGCTGTGGGGCCCAACTCGCCCTTTGGAAAGAAGCCTGCACGTTGTGCCTTTCAGCTCTAGGGCAATGTAGCACACCCAGAGCAGAAGTCCTACTTCAGCCAGATCAGGCCTGCAAAGAAACTTCGTTTCACAGGCCTTTGGAAGAGATGTTCCCCCTAGGCTGTAAGAGCACTGAGCAGAGCGAGTTGTTTCTTTGCTTCCCAAAGAGCAGGAAGCAAGATGCTGTGGCGCCCAACTCGCCCTTTGGAAAGAAGCCTGCACGTTGTAGCTTTCAGCTCTAGGGCAATGTAGCACACGCAGAGCAGAAGTCCTACTTCAGCCGGATGAGGCCTGCAAAGAAACTGCGTTTCACAGGCCTTTGGAAGAGATGTTCCCGGTAGGCTGTAAGAGCACTGTGCAGAGCGAGTTGTTTCTTAGCTTCCGAAAGAGCTGGAAGCAAGATGCTGTGGGGCCCAACTCGCCCTTTGGAAAGAAGCCTGCACGTTGTGCCTTTCAGCTCTAGGGCAATGTAGCACACCCAGAGCAGAAGTCCTACTTCAGACAGATCAGGCCTGCAAAGAAACTACGTTTCACAGGCCTTTGGAAGAGATGTTCCCACTAGGCTGTAAGAGCACTGAGCAGAGCGAGTTGTTTCTTTGCTTCCCAAAGAGATGGAAGCAAGATGCTGTGGGGCCCAACACGCCCTTTGGAAAGAAGCCTGCACGTTGTAGCTTTCAGCTCTAGGGCAATGTAGCACACCCAGACCAGAAGTCCTACTTCAGCCGGATGAGGCCTGCAAAGAAACTGCGTTTCACAGGCCTTTGGAAGAGATGTTCCCGGTAGGCTGTAAGAGCACTGTGCAGAGCGAGTTGTTTCTTAGCTTCCCAAAGAGTTGGAAGCAAGATGCTGTGGGGCCCAACTCGCCCTTTGGAAAGAAGCCTGCACGTTGTGCCTTTCAGCTCTAGGGCAATGTAGCACACCCAGAGCAGAAGTCCTACTTCAGCCAGGCCAGGCCTGCTAAGAAACTGCATTTCACAGGCCGTTGGAAGAGATGTTCCCACTAGGCTGTAAGAGCACTGAGCAGATCGAGTTGTTTCTTTGCTTGCCAAAGAGCTGGAAGCAAGATGCTGTGGGGCCCAACTCGCCCCTTGGAAAGAAGCCTGCACGTTGTGACTTTCAGCTCTAGGGCAATGTTGCACACCCAGAGCAGAAGTCCTACTTCAGCCAGATCAGGCCTGCAAAGAAACTGCCCTCACAGGCCTTTGGAAGAGATGTTCCCGGTAGGCTGTAAGAGCACTGAGCAGAGCGAGTTGTTTCTTAGCTTCCCAAAGAGCTGGAAGCAAGATGCTGTGGGGCCCAACTCGCCCTTTGGAAAGAACTCTGCACGTTGGGCCTTTCAGCTCTAAGGCAATGTAGCACACCCAGAGCAGAAGTCCTACTTCAGCCAGATCAGGCCTGCAAATAAACTGCGTTACACAGGCCTTTGGAAGAGATGTTCCCACTAGGCTGTAAGAGCACTGTGCAGAGCCAGTTGTTTCTTATGTTCCCAAAGAGCTGTAAGCAGGATGCTGTCGGGGCCAGCTCACCCTTTGGAAAGAAGCCTGCACGTTGTGCCTTTCAGCTCTAGGGCAATGTAGCACACCCAGAGCAGAAGTCTTACTTCAGCCACATCCGGCCTGCAAAGAAACTGCGTTACACAGGCCTTTGGAAGAGATGTTACCGGTAGGCTGTAAGAGCTCTGTGCAGAGCGAGTAGTTTCTTAGCTTCCGAAAGAGCTGGAAGCAAGATGCTGTGGGGCCCAACTCGCCCTTTGGAAAGAAGCCTGCACGTTGTGCCTTTCAGCTCTAGGGCAATGTAGCACACCCAGAGCAGAAGTCCTACTTCAGCCAGATCAGGCCTGCAAAGAAACTGCGTTTCACAGGCCTTTGGAATAGATGTTCCCGGTAGGCTTTAAGAGCACTGTGCAGAGCTAGTTGTTTGTTAGCTTCCCAAGGAGCTGGAAGCAAAATGCTGTGGGGCCCAACTCGCCCTTTGGAAAGAAGCCTGCACGTTGTGCCTTTCAGCTCTAGGGCAATGTAGCACACCCAGAGCAGAAGTCCTACTTCAGCCAGATCAGGACTACAAAGAAGCTGCGTTACACAGGCCTTTGGAAGAGATGTTCCCACTAGGCTGTAAGAGCACTGTGCAGAGCCAGTTGTTTCTTAGGTTCCCAAAGAGCTGGAAGCAAGATGCTGTGGGGCCCAACTCGCCCTTTGGAAAGAAGCCTGCACGTTGTGCCTTTCAGCTCTAGGGCAATGTAGCACACCCAGAGCAGAAGTCCTACTTCAGCCTGATCAGGCCTGCAAAGAAACTGCGTTTCACAGGCCTTTGGAAGAGATGTTCCCTTTAGGCTGTAAGAGCACTGTGCAGAGCGAGTTGTTTCTTAGCTTCCCAAAGAGCTGGAAGCAAGATGCTGTGGGGCCCAACTCGCCCTTTTGAAAGTAGCCTGCACGTTGGGCCTTTCAGCTCTAGGGCAATGTGCACACCCAGAGCAGAAGTCCTACTTCAGCCAGATCAGGCCTGCAAAGAAACTGCGTTTCACAGGCCTTTGGAAGAGATGTTCCCGGTAGGCTGTAAGAGCACTGTGCAGAGCGAGTTGTTTCTTAGCTTCCGAAAGAGCTGGAAGCAAGATGCTGTGGGGCTCAACTCGCCCTTTGGAAAGAAGCCTGTACGTTGTGCCTTTCAGCTCTAGGGCAATGTAGCACACCCAGAGCAGAAGTCCTGCTTCAGGCAGATCAGGCCTGCAAAGAAACTGCGTTACACAGGCCATTGGAAGAGATGTTCCCGGTAGGCTGTAAGAGCACTGTGCAGAGCGAGTTGTTTCTCAGCTTCTCAAAGAGCTGGAAGCAAGATGCTGTGGGGTCCAACTCGCCCTTTGGAAAGAAGCCTGCACGTTGTGCCTTTCAGCTCTAGGGCAATGTAGCACACCCAGAGCAGAAGTCCTACTTCAGCCAGATCAGGCCTGCAAAGAAACTGTGTTTCACAGGCCTTTGGAAGAGATGTTACCGGTAGGCTGTAAGAGCTCTGTGCAGAGCGAGTAGTTTCTTAGCTTCCGAAAGAGCTGGAAGCAAGATGCTGTGGGGCCCAACTCGCCCTTTGGAAAGAAGCCTGCACGTTGTGCCTTTCAGCTCTAGGGCAATGTAGCACACCCAGAGCAGAAGTCCTACTTCAGCCAGATCAGGCCTGCAAAGAAACTGCGTTTCACAGGCCTTTGGAATAGATGTTCCCGGTAGGCTTTAAGAGCACTGTGCAGAGCTAGTTGTTTCTTAGCTTCCCAAGGAGCTGGAAGCAAAATGCTGTGGGGCCCAACTCGCCCTTTGGAAAGAAGCCTGCACGTTGTGCCTTTCAGCTCTAGGGCAATGTAGCACACCCAGAGCAGAAGTCCTACTTCAGCCAGATCAGGACTACAAAGAAGCTGCGTTACACAGGCCTTTGGAAGAGATGTTCCCACTAGGCTGTAAGAGCACTGTGCAGAGCCAGTTGTTTCTTAGGTTCCCAAAGAGCTGGAAGCAAGATGCTGTGGGGCCCAACTCGCCCTTTGGAAAGAAGCCTGCACGTTGTGCCTTTCAGCTCTAGGGCAATGTAGCACACCCAGAGCAGAAGTCCTACTTCAGCCAGATCAGGCCTGCAAAGAAACTGCGTTTCACAGGCCTTTGGAAGAGATGTTCCCGGTAGGCTGTAAGAGCACTGTGCAGAGCTAGTTGTTTGTTAGCTTCCCAAGGAGCTGGAAGCAAAATGCTGCGGGGCCCAACTCGCCCTTTAGAAAGAAGCCTGCACGTTGTGCCTTTCAGCTCTAGGGCAATGTAGCACACCCAGAGCAGAAGTCCTACTTCAGCCAGATCAGGACGGCAAAGAAGCTGCGTTACACAGGCCTTTGGAAGAGATGTTCCCACTAGGCTGTAAGAGCACTGTGCAGAGCCAGTTGTTTCTTATGTTCCCAAAGAGCTGTATGCAAGATGCTGTCGGGCCCAGCTCACCCTTTGGAAAGAAGCCTGCACGTTGTGCCTTTCAGCTCTAGGGCAATGTAGCACACCCAGAGCAGAAGTCTTACTTCAGCCACATCCGGCCTGCAAAGAAACTGCGTTACACAGGCCTTTGGAAGAGATGTTCCCACTAGGCTGTAAGAGCACTGAACCGAGCGAGTTCTTTCTTAGCTTCCCAAAGAGCTGGAAGCAAGATGCTGTGGGGCCCAACTCTCCCTTTTGAAAGTAGCCTGCACGTTGGGCCTTTCAGCTCTAGGGCAATGTAGCACACCCAGAGCAGAAGTCCTACTTCAGCCAGATCAGGCCTGCAAAGAAACTGCGTTTCACAGGCCTTTGGAAGAGATGTTCCCGGTAGGCTGTAAGAGCACTGTGCAGAGCGAGTTGTTTCTTACCTTCCCAAAGAGCTGGAAGCAAGATGCTGTGGGGCCCAACTCGCCCTTTGGAAAGAAGCCTGCACATTGTGCCTTTCAGCTCTAGGGCAATGTAGCACACCCAGAGCAGAAGTCCAACTTCAGACAGATCAGGCCTGCAAAGAAACTGCGTTTCACAGGCCTTTTGAAGAGATGTTACCGGTAGGCTGTAAGAGCTCTGTGCAGAGCGAGTAGTTTCTTAGCTTCCGAAAGAGCTGGAAGCAAGATGCTGTGGGGCCCAACTCGCCCTTTGGAAAGAAGCCTGCACGTTGTGCCTTTCAGCTCTAGGGCAATGTAGCACACCCAGAGCAGAAGTCCTACTTCAGCCAGATCAGGCCTGCAAAGAAACTGCGTTTCACAGGCCTTTGGAATAGATGTTCCCGGTAGGCTTTAAGAGCACTGTGCAGAGCTAGTTGTTTGTTAGCTTCCCAAGGAGCTGGAAGCAAAATGCTGTGGGGCCCAACTCGCCCTTTGGAAAGAAGCCTGCACGTTGTGCCTTTCAGCTCTAGGGCAATGTAGCACACCCAGAGCAGAAGTCCTACTTCAGCCAGATCAGGACTACAAAGAAGCTGCGTTACACAGGCCTTTGGAAGAGATGTTCCCACTAGGCTGTAAGAGCACTGTGCAGAGCTAGTTGTTTGTTAGCTTCCCAAGGA
>NW_027226646.1:0-17718 GCF_037783145.1 Equus przewalskii | reverse complement strand
CCGGTGTTTCCGGAATGTCCGCAGGTGGTTCCGGCATGTCCGGCAGGTGGTTCCGGACTGTCCAGCACGTGGTACCAGCATGCCCGGCAGGTGATTCCGGAGTGTCCGGCATGTGGTTCTGGGACCTCTGAGAGGTGGTTCCGGCATGCCCGGCAGGTGGTACCGGAGTCTCCGGCATTTGGTTCTGGCACCTCTGAGAGGTGGTTCCGGAATGACCGGCATGTGATTCCGGACTGTCTGCCGAGTGGTTCTGGCGTAGCCGGCAGGTGATTCTGGCGTGTCCAGCAGGTGGTTCTGGGGAGAGCATAAGCTGGTTATGGCATACTCGGCAGGTGGTACCGGCGTGTCCAGAACATGGTTCTGGCAAGTCTGAGAGGTGGTTCCGGCACGTCTGACAGGTGATTCCGGAGCGTCCGCCAAGTGTTTCTCACGTACCCGGCAGGTGATTTTGGCATGTCCGACAGGTGTTTCTTGTGAGTCGAGCAGGTGGCTCAGGCATGCTCAGCTGATGCTTCCGGCGTCTCTGGCACGTGGTTCTGGTGTGTCTGAGAGCTGGTTCTGGCATGTCCGGCAGATGATTCCGGAGTGTCCACCAAGTGGTTCTGGTATACCTGGCAGGTGATTTTGGCGTGTCAGGAAGGTGGTTCCGGCTAGTTGAGCAGGTGGATCAGGCGTGCTCACCAGGGGGTTCAGGCGGGTCTGGCAGGTGGTTTCGGTCTGTTCGGGGAGTGGTTCTGGCATCTCAGGCACATGGTTGTGGCGCGTCTCAGAGGTGGTTCCGGCCGGCCCGACAGGTGTTTCCGGAGTGTCCGCCAAGTGGTTCTGGCGTAGCTGAAAGGTGACGTTGGCGTGACCGGCAGGTGGTTCCAGCCAGCCCGGCAGGTGATTCCGGAGTGTCCGGCATGTGGTTCTGGCACCTCTGAGAGGTGGTTCCGGCATGCCTGTCACGTGATACCGGAGTGTCCGTGATTTGGTTCTGGCACCTCTGAGAGGTGGTTCCGGAATGCCTGGCATGTGATTCCGGAGTGTCTGCCGAGTGGTTCTGGTGTAGCTGGCAGGTGATTTTGGCGTGTCCAGCAGGTGGTTTTGGAGAGTCGAGCAGGTGGTTCTGGCGTGCTCGGCAGGTGCTTCCAGTGTCATTGGCATGTGGTTTCGGCATGTCTGAGAGGTGGTACCGGCATGCCCGGCAGGTGGTTCCGGAGTGTCTGTCGAGTGGTTCGGGAGCCAGCCCGGCAGGTGATTCCGAAGAGTTCACCAAATGGTTGTGGCGTAGCCGGCAGGTGATTTTGGCGTGTCTGCAATGTGGTTCCGGCTAGTTGAGCAGGTGGATCAGGCGTGCTCGCCAGGGGGTTCAGGCGGGTCTGGCAGGTGGTTTCGGTCTGTTCGGGGTGTGGTTCCGGCTTCTCAGGCACATGGTTCTGGCACGTCTGAGAGGTGGTTGCGGCCGGCCCGACAGGTGTTTCCGGAGTATCCGCCAAGTGGTTCTGGAGTAGCTGAAAGGTGATGTTAGCGTGACCGGCAGGTGGTTCCAGCCAGCCCGGCAGGTGATTCCGGAGTGTCTGCCGCGTGGTTCAGGCGTAGTCGGCAGGTGATTTTGGCGTGTCCATAGGGTGTTTTGGCGAGTCGAGCAGGTGGTTCTGGCGTGCTCGGCAGGTGCTTCCGGTGTCATTGGCATGCGGTTCCGGCATGTCTGAGAGGTGGTTCCGCCATGCCCGGCAGGTGATTCCGGAGTGTCAGGCATGTGGTTCTGGCACCTCTGAGAGGTGGTTCCGGCATGCCCGGCAGGTGATACTGGAGTGTCCGGCATTTGGTTCTGGCACCGCTGAGAGGTGGTTCCGGAATGCCTGGCATGTGATTCCCGAGTGTCTGCCGAGAGGTTCTGGCGTAGCCGGCAGGTGATTTTGGCGTGTCCAGCAGGTGGTTCCGGCGAGCTCGGCAGGTGGTTCCGGCATGTCCGGAACATGGTTCTGCCAAGTCTGAGAGATGGTTCCGGCATGCCCGGCAGGTGATTCCCGAGTGTCCGGCATGTGGTTCTGGCACCTCTGAGAGGTGGTTCCCCCATGCCCGGCAGTTGGTTACGGAGTGTCTGCCGAGTGGTTCTGGCGTAGCCGGCAGTTGATTTTGGCGTGTCCAGTAGGTGGTTCTGGGGAGTGGATCAGGTGGTTCCGGCATACTCGGCAGGTGGTACCGGCGTGTCCGGAACATGGTTCTGGCACGTCTGAGAGATCGTTCCGGCATGCCCGGCAGGTGATTCCGGAGTGTCTGGCATGTGGTTCCAGCACCTCTGAGAGGTGGTTCCGGCATGCCCGGCAGGTGGTTCCGGAGTGTCTGCCGAGTGGTTCTGGCGTAGCCGGCAGGTGATTCTGGCGTGTCCAGCAGGTGGTTCTGGGGAGTGGATCAGATGGTTCCGGCATACTCGGCAGGTGGTACCGGCGTGTCAGGAACATGGTTCCGGCAAGTCTGAGAGGTGGTTCTGGCATGCCCGACAGGTGATTCTGGAGTGATCGCCAAGTGCTTCTGGCGTAGCCGACATGTCACTTTGCATGTCCGGCGGTGGTTCCGGCGAGTTGAGCCGGTGGTGCCGGCGTGTCCAGCAGGTGTTTCTGGTCTGTCCAGCAGGTGGTTCTAGCGTGTCTGGCACGAGGTTCTGGCACGTCTGAGAGTTGCTTCCGGCATGCCCGAAAGGTGATTCCGGAGTGTCCGCCACGTGGTTCTGGCGTACCCGGCAGGTGATTTTGGCGTGTCTGGAAGGTGTTTCTGGCAAGTCGAGCATTTGGCTCAGGCATGATCATCAGGTGCTTCCGGAGTGTCCGGCACGTGGTTCTGGTGTGTCTGAGAGCTGGTTCTGGCATGTCCGGTAGATGATTCCGGAGTGTCCACCAAGTGTTTGTGACATACCCGGCAGGTGATTTTAACGTGTCAGGTAGGTGATCCCGGCGAGTCGAGTAGGTGGTTCCGGCGTGCTCGGCAGGTGGTTCAGGCGGGTCTGGCAGGTGGTTTCGGCCTTTTCGGGGTGTGGTTCCGGCATCTCAGGCACATGGTTCTGGCACGTCTGAGAGGTGGGTCCGGCCGGCCCGACAGGTGTTTCCATGGTGTCCGCCAAGTGGTTCTGGCATAACTGGCAGGTGATGTTGGCGTGACCGGCAGTTGGTTCCAGCCAGCCCGGCAGGTGATTCCGAAGAGTTCACCAAATGTTTGTGGCGTTGCCGGCAGGTGATTTTGGCGTGTCCAGCAGGTGGTTTTGGCGAGTCGAGCAGGTGGTTCTGGCGTGCTCGGCAGGTGCTTCCGGTGTCATTGGCATGTGGTTCCGGCATGTCTGAGAGGTGGTTCCGCCATGCCCGGCAGGTGATTCCGGAGTGTTCGCCAAGTGGTTCTGGCGTAGCCGGCAGGTGATTTTGCATGTCCGGCAATCGTTCTGGCGAGTCGAGCCGCTGGTTCTGGCATGTCAGGCAGGTGGTTCCGGCATGCCCGGCAGGTGATTCCGGAGTGTCCGGCATGTGGTTCTGGCACCTCTGAGAGGTGGTTCCGGCATGCCCGGCAGGTGATACCGGAGTGTCCGGCATTTGGTTCTGGCACCTCTGAGAGGTGGTTCCGGCATGCCCGGCAGGTGATTCCGGAGCGTCCGCCAAGTGTTTCTGGCGTACCCGGCAGGTGATTTTCGCCTGTCCGACAGGTGTATCTTGCGAGTCGAGCAGGTGGCTGAGGCATGCTCAGCTGGTGCTTCCGGCGTCTCTGGCACGTGGTTCTGGTGTGTCTGAGAGCTGGTTCTGGCATGTCCGGCAGATGATTCCGGACTGTCCACCAAGTGGTTCTGGTAGACCTGGCAGGTGATTTTGGCGTGTCAGGAAGGTGGTTCCGGCTAGCTGAGCAGGTGGATCAGGCGTGCTCGCCAGGGGTTTCAGGCGGGTCTGGCAGGTGGTTTCGGTCTGTTCGGGGAGTGGTTCCGGCATCTCAGGCACATGCTTCTGGCACGTCTGAGAGGTGGTTCCGGCCGGCCCGACAGATGTTTCCGGAGTATCCGCCAAGTGGTTCTGGCGTAGGTGAAAGGTGATGTTGGCGTGACCGGCAGGTGGTTCCAGCCAGCCCGGCAGGTGATTCCGGAGTGTCTGCCGAGTGGTTCTGGCGTAGCCGGCAGGTGATTTTGGCATGTCCAGCAGGTGGTTTTGGCGAGTCGAGCAGGTGGTTCTGGCGTGCTCGGCAGGTGCTTCCGGTGTCATTGGCATGCCGTTCCGGCATGTCTGAGAGGTGGTTCCGGCATGCCCGGCAGGTGATTCCGGAGTGTCCGGCATGTGGTTCTGGCACCTCTGAGAGGTGGTTCCGGCATGCCCGGCAGGTGGTCCCGGAGTCTCCGGCATTTGGTTCTGGCACCTCTGAGAGGTGGTTCCGGAATGCCTGGCATGTGATTCCCGAGTGTCTGCCGAGTGGTTCTGGCGTAGCCGGCAGGTGATTTTGGCATGTCCAGCAGGTGGTTCCCCCGAGCTCGGCAGGTGGTTTCGGCATGTCCGGAACATGGTTCTGGCAAGACTGAGAGATGGTTCCGGCATGCCCGGCAGGTGATTCCGGAGTGTCCGGCATGTGGTTCTGGCACCTCTGAGAGGTGGTTCCGGCATGCCCGGCAGTTGGTTACGGAGTGTCTTGCTGAGTGGTTCTGGAGTAGCCGGCAGGTGATTCTGGCGTATCCAGCAGATGGTTCTGGGGAGTGGATCAGGTGGTTCCGGCATACTCGGCAGGTGGTACCGGCGTGTCCGGAACATGGTTCTGGCAAGTCTGAGAGGTGGTTCCGGCATGCCCGACAGGTGATTCCGGAGTGTTCGCCAAGTGGTTCTGGCGTAGCCGGCAGGTCATTTTGCATGTCCGGCGGTGGTTCCGGCGAGTCGAGCCGGTGGTTCCGGCGAGTCCGGCAGGTGGTTCTGGCGTGACCGGCAAGAGGTTCTGGCACGACTGAGAGTTGGTTCCGGCATGCCCGACAGGTGATTCCAGGGTGTCCGCCACGTGGTTTTGGCGTACCCGGCAGGTGATTTTGGCTTGTCTGGCATGCGTTTCTTGCAAGTCGAGCATTTGGCTCAGGCATGCTCAGCAGGTGCTTCCGGCGTGTCTGGCACGTGGTTCTGGTGTGTCTGAGAGCTGGTTCTGGCATGTCCGGCAGATGATTCCGGAGTGTCCACCAAGTGGTTGTGGCATACCTGGCAGGTGATTTTACCGTGTCAGGTAGGTGGTTCCAGCGAGTCGAGTAGGTGGTTCCGTCGTGCTCGGCAGGTGGTTCAGGCGGGTCTGGCAGGTGGTTTCGGTCTGTTCGGGGTGTGGTTCCGGCATCTCAGGCACATGGTTCTGGCACGTCTGAGAGGTGGTTCCGGCCTGCCCGACAGGTGTTTCCATGGTGTCCGCCACGTGGTTCTGGCATAGCTGGCAGGTGATGTTGTCGTGACCGGCAGGTGGTTCCAGCCAGCCCGGCAGGTGATTCCGGAGTGTCTGCCGTGTGGTTCTGGTGTAGCTGGAAGGTGATTTTGGCGTGTCCAGCAGGTGGTTCAGGCCAGCTCGGCAGGTGGTACCGGCGTGTCCGGAACATGGTTCTGGCACGTCTGAGAGATGGTTCCGGCATGCCCGGCAGGTGATTCCGGAGTGTCCGGCATGTGGTTCTGGCACCTCTGAGAGGTGTTTCCGGCATGCCCGGCAGGTGGTTCTGGAGTGTCTGCCGAATGGTTCAGGAGTAGTCGGCAGGTGATTTTGGCGTGTCAGGATGTTGGTTCCGGCTAGTTGAGCAGGTGGATCAGGCGTGCTCGCCAGGGGGTTGAGGAGGGTCTGGCAGGTGGTTTCGGTCTGTTCGGGGAGTGGTTCCGGCATCTCAGGCACATGGTTCTGGCACGTCTGAGAGGTCGTTCCGGCATGCCCGACAGGTGATTCCGGAGTGTTCGCCAAGTCGTTCTGGCGTAGCCGGCAGGTCATTTTGCATGTCCGGCGGTGGTTCTGGCGAGTCAAGCCAGTGGTTCCGGCGTGTCCGGCAGGTGTTTCCGGTCTGTCCGGCTCGTGGTTCTGGCGTGTCCGGCACGAGGTTCTGGCACGTCTGAGAGTTGGTTCCGGCATGCCCGACAGGTGATTCCGGAGAGTCCGCCACGTGTTTCTGGCGTACCCGGCAGGTGATTTTGGCGTGTCTGGCAGGTGTTTCTTGCAAGTCGAGCATGTGGCTCAGGCATGATCAGCAGGTGCTTCCAGGGTGTCCGGCACGTGGTTCTGGTGTGTCAGAGGGCTGGTTCTGGCATCTCCGGCAGATGATTCCGGAGTGTCCACCAAGTGGTTCTGGTAGACCTGGCAGGTGATTTTGGCGTGTCTGGCAGGTGGTTCCGGCTAGTTCAGCAGGTGGATCAGGCGTGCTCGCCAAGGGGTTCAGGCGGGTCTGGCAGGTGGTTTCGGTCAGTTCGGGGAGTGGTTCCGGCAACTTAGGCACATGGTCCTGGCACGTCTGAGAGGTGTTTCCGGCCGGCCGGAGAGGTGTTTCCAGAGTGTCCGCCAAGTGGTCCTGGCTTAGCAGAAAGATGATGTTGGCGTGACCGGCAGGTGGTTCCAGCCAGCCCGGCAGGTGATTCCGGAGTGTCTGCCATGTGGTTCTGGCGTAGCTGGCAGGTGATTTTGGCGTGTCCAGCAGGTGGTTCTGGCCAGCTCGGAAGGTGGTACCAGCGTGTCCGGAACATGGTTCTGGCACGTCTGAGAGATGGTTCCGGCATGCACGGCAGGTGATTCCGGAGTGTCCGGCATGTGGTTCTGGCACCTCTGAGAGGTGGTTCCGGCATGCCCGGCAGGTGGTTCCGGAGTGTCTGCCGAGAGGTTCTGGCGTAGCCGGCAGGTGATTCTGGCGTGTCCAGCAGGTGGTTCTGGGGAGTGGATCAGGTGGTTCCGGCATACTCGGCAGGTGGTACCGGCGTGTCCGGAACATGGTTCTGGCAAGTCTGAGAGGCGGTTCCGGCATGCCCGACAGGTGATTCCGGAGTGTTCGCCAAGTGGTTCTGGCGTAGCCGGCAGGTCATTTTGCATGTCCGGCGGTGGTTCCGGCGAGTCGAGCCGGTGGTTCCGGCGTGTCTGGCACGTGGTTCTGGTGTGTCGGAGAGCTGGTTCTGGCATGTCCGGCAGATGATTCCGGAGTGTCCACCAAGTGGTTGTGGCATACCCGGCAGGTGATTTTAGCGTGTCAGGTAGGTGGTTCCGGCGAGTCGAGTAGGCGGTTCCGGCATGCTCGACAGGTGGTTCAGGCGGGTGTGGCAGGAGGTTTCGGTCTGTTCGGTGTGTGGTTCCGGCATCTCAGGCACATGGTTCTGGCACGTCTGATAGGTGGTTCCGGCCGGCCCGACATGTGTTTCCATGGTGTCCGCCAAGTGGTTCTGGCATAGCTGGCAGGTGATGTTGGCGTGACCGGCAGGTGGTTCCATCCAGGGCGGCAGGTAATTCCGAAGAGGTCACCAAATTGTTGTGGCGTAGCCGGCATGTGATTTTGGCGTGTCCAGCAGGTGGTTTTGGCGAGTCGAGCAGGTGGTTCTGGCGTGCTCGGCAGGTGCTTCCGGTGTCATTGGCATCTGGTTCCGGCATGTCTGAGAGGTGGTTCCGCCATGCCCGGCAGGTGATTCCGGAGTGTTCGCCAAGTGGTTCTGGCGTAGCCGGCAGGTGATTTTGCATGTCCGGCAATGGTTCCGGCGAGTCGAGCTGGTGGTTCCGGCATGTCCGGCAGGTGGTTCCGGCATGCCCGGCAGGTGATTTCGGAGTGTCCGGCATGTGATTCTGGCACCTCTGAGAGGTGGTTCCGGCATGCCCGGCAGGTGGTCCCGGAGTCTCCGGCATTTGGTTCTGGCACCTCTGAGAGGTGGTTCCGGAATTCCCGGCATGTGATTCCGGACTGTCTGCCGAGTGGTTCTGGCGTAGCCGGCAGGTGATTCTGGAGTGTCCAGCAGGTGGTTCTGGGGAGAGGATCAGCTGGTTATGGCATACTCGGCAGGTGGTACCGGCGTGTCCAGAACATGGTTCTGGCAAGTCTGAGAGGTGGTTCCGGCACGCCTGACAGGTGATTCCGGAGCGTCCGCCAAGTGTTTCTCACGTACCCGGCAGGTGATTTTGGCATGTCCTACAGGTGTTTCTTGTGAGTCGAGCAGGTGGCTCAGGCATGCTCAGCTGGTGCTTCCGGCGTCTCTGGCACGTGGTTCTGGTGTGTCTGAGAGCTGGTTCTGGCATGTCCGGCAGATGATTCCGGAGTATCCACCAAGTGGTTCTGGTATACCTGGCAGGTGATTTTGGCGTGTCAGGAAGGTGGTTCCGGCTAGTTGAGCAGGTGGATCAGGCGTGCTCACCAGGGGGTTCAGGCGGGTCTGGCAGGTGGTTTCGGTCTGTTCGGGGTGTGGTTCTGGCATCTCAGGCACATGGTTCTGGCACGTCTGAGAGGTGGTTCCGGCCGGCCCGACAGGTGTTTCCGGAGTGTCCGCCAAGTGGTTCTGGCGTAGCTGAAAGGTGATGTTGGCGTGACCGGCAGGTGGTTCCAGCCAGCCCGGCAGGTGATTCCGGAGTGTCCGGCATGTGGTTCTGGCACCTCTGAGAGTTGGTTCCGGCATGCCTGGCAGGTGATACCGGAGTGTCCGTGATTTGGTTCTGGCACCTCTGAGAGGTGGTTCCGGAATGCCTGGCATGTGATTCCGGAGTGTCTGCCAAGTGGTTCTGGTGTAGCCGGCAGGTGATTTTGGTGTGTCCAGCAGGTGGTTTTGGCGAGTCGAGCAGGTGGTTCTGGCGTGCTCGGCAGGTGCTTCCGGTGTCATTGGCATGTGGTTCTGGCATGTCTGAGAGGTGGTTCCGGCATGCCCGGCAGGTGGTTCCGGAGTGTCTGTCGAGTGGTTCGGGAGCCAGCCCGGCCGGTGATTCCGAGAGTTCACCAAATCGTTGTGGCGTAGCCGACAGGTGATTTTGGCGTGTCTGGAATGTGGTTCCGGCTAGTTGAGCAGGTGGATCAGGCGTGCTCGCAAGGGGGTTCAGGCGGGTCTGGCAGGTGGTTTCGGTCTGTTCGGGGTGTGGTTCCGGCTTCTCAGGCACATGGTTCTGGCACGTCTGAGAGGTGGTTGCGGCCGGCCCGACAGGTGTTTCCGGAGTGTCCGCCAAGTGGTTCTGGCGTAGCTGAAAGGTGATGTTAGCGTGACCGGCAGGTGGTTCCAGCCAGCCCGGCATGTGATTCCGGAGTGTCTGCCGCGTGGTTCAGGCGTAGTCGGCAGGTGATTTTGCATGTCCGGCAATGGTTCCGGTGAGTCGAGCCAGTGGTTCTGGCATGTCCGGCAGGTGGTTCCGGCATGCCCGGCAGGTGATTCCGGAGTGTCCAGCATGTGGTTCTGGCACCTCTGAGAGGTGGTTCCGGCATGCCCGGCAGGTGATACCGGAGGGTTCGCCAAGTTGTTCTGGCGTACCCGGCAGGTGATTTTGCATCTCCGGCAATGGTTCCGGCGAGTCGAGCCGGTGGTTCCGGAATGTCCGGCAGGTGGTTCCGGCATGTCCCGCAGGTGGTTCCTTCATGTCCAGCACGTGGTTCCAGCATGCCCTGCAGGTGATTCCGGAGTGTCCGGCATGTGGTTCTGGCACCTCTGAGAGGTGGTTCCGGCATGCCCGGCAGGTGATACCGGAGTGTCCGTCATGTGGTTCTGGCACCTCTGAGAGGTGGTTCCGGAATGCCTGGCCTGTGATTCCGGAGTGTCTGCCGAGTGGTTCTGGCGTAGCCGGCAGTTGATTTTGGCGTGTCCACTAGGTGGTTCTGGGGAGTGGATCAGCTGGTTGCGGCATACTCGGCAGGTGGTACCGGCATGTCCGGAACATGGTTCTGGCACGTCTGAGCGATGGTTCCGGCATGCCCGGCAGGTGATTCCGGAGTGTCCGGCATGTGGTTCTGGCACCTCTGAGAGGTGGTTCCGGCATGCCCGGCAGTTGGTTACGGAGTGTCTGCCGAGTGGTTCTGGAGTAGCCGGCAGGTGATTCTGGCATATCCAGCAGGTGGTTCTGGGGAGTGGATCAGGTGGTTCCGGCATACTCGGCAGGTGGTACCGGTGTGTCCGGAACATGGTTCAGGCAAGTATGAGAGGTGGTTCCGGCATGCCCGACAGGTGATTCCGGAGTGTTCGCCAAGTGGTTCTGGCGTAGCCGGCAGGTCATTTTTCATGTCCGGCGGTTGTTCCGGCGAGTCTCGCCGGTTGTTGCGGCGTATCCAGCAGGTGTTTCCGGTCTGTCCGGCAGGTGGTTCTGGCGTGACCGGCACGAGGTTCTGGCACGTCTGAGAGTTGGTTCCGGCATGCCCGACAGGTGTTTCCGGAGTGTCCGCCAAGTGGTTCTGGCGTAGCTGAAAGGTGATGTTAGCGTGACCGGCAGGTGGTTCCAGCCAGCCCGGCATGTGATTCCGGAGTGTCTGCCGCGTGGTTCAGGCGTAGTCGGCATGTGATTTTGCATGTCCGGCAATGGTTCCGGTGAGTCGAGCCAGTGGTTCTGGCATGTCCGGCAGGTGGTTCCGGCATGCCCGGCAGGTGATTCCGGAGTGTCCAGCATGTGGTTCTGGCACCTCTGAGAGGTGGTTCCGGCATGCCCGGCAGGTGATACCGGAGGGTTCGCCAAGTTGTTCTGGCGTAGCCGGCAGGTGATTTTGCATCTCCGGCAATGGTTCCGGCGAGTCGAGCCGGTGGTTCCGGAATGTCCGGCAGGTGGTTCCGGCATGTCCCGCAGGTGGTTCCTTCATGTCCAGCACGTGGTTCCAGCATGCCCTGCAGGTGATTCCGGAGTGTCCGGCATGTGGTTCTGGCACCTCTGAGAGGTGGTTCCGGCATGCCCGGCAGGTGATACCGGAGTGTCCGTCATGTGGTTCTGGCACCTCTGAGAGGTGGTTCCGGAATGCCTGGCCTGTGATTCCGGAGTGTCTGCCGAGTGGTTCTGGCGTAGCCGGCAGTTGATTTTGGCGTGTCCACTAGGTGGTTCTGGGGAGTGGATCAGCTGGTTGCGGCATACTCGGCAGGTGGTACCGGCATGTCCGGAACATGGTTCTGGCACGTCTGAGCGATGGTTCCGGCATGCCCGGCAGGTGATTCCGGAGTGTCCGGCATGTGGTTCTGGCACCTCTGAGAGGTGGTTCCGGCATGCCCGGCAGTTGGTTACGGAGTGTCTGCCGAGTGGTTCTGGAGTAGCCGGCAGGTGATTCTGGCATATCCAGCAGGTGGTTCTGGGGAGTGGATCAGGTGGTTCCGGCATACTCGGCAGGTGGTACCGGTGTGTCCGGAACATGGTTCAGGCAAGTATGAGAGGTGGTTCCGGCATGCCCGACAGGTGATTCCGGAGTGTTCGCCAAGTGGTTCTGGCGTAGCCGGCAGGTCATTTTTCATGTCCGGCGGTTGTTCCGGCGAGTCTCGCCGGTTGTTGCGGCGTATCCAGCAGGTGTTTCCGGTCTGTCCGGCAGGTGGTTCTGGCGTGACCGGCACGAGGTTCTGGCACGTCTGAGAGTTGGTTCCGGCATGCCCGACAGGTGATTCCGGAGTGTCCGCCACGTGGTTCTGGCGTACCCGGCAGGTGATTTTGGCGTGTCTGGCAGGTGTTTCTTGCAAGTCGAGCATTTGGCTCAGGCATGCTCAGCAGGTGCTTCCGGCGTGTCTGGCACGTGGTTCTGGTGTGTCTGAGAGCTGGTTCTGGCATGTCCGGCAGAATATTCCGGAGTGTCCACCAAGTGGTTGTGGCATAGCCGGCAGGTGATTTAAGCGTGTCAGGTAGGTGGTACCGGCGAGTCGAGTAGGTGGTTCCGGCGTGCTCGGCAGGTGGTTCAGGCGGGTCTGGCAGGTGGTTTCGGTCTGTTCGGGGTGTGGTTCCGGCATCTCAGGCACATGGTTCTGGCACGTCTGAGAGGTGGTTCCGGCCGGCCCGACAGGTGTTTCCATGGTGTCCGCCAAGTGGTTCTGGCATAGCTGGCAGGTGATGTTGGCGTGACCGGCAGGTGGTTCCAGACAGCCCGGCAGGTGATTCCGAAGAGTTCAACATATGGTTCTGGCGTAGCCGGCAGGTGGTTTCGGCGAGTCGAGAAGGTGGTTCTGGCGTGCTCGGCAGGTGCTTCCGGTGTCATTGGCATGTGGTTCCGGCATGTCTGAGAGGTGGTTCCGGCATGCCCGGCAGGTGGTTCCGGAGTGTCTGACGAGTGGTTCTGGAGCCAGCCCGGCAGGTGATTCCGAAGAGTTCACCAAATGGTTGTGGCGTAGCCGGCACGTGATTCTGGCGTGTCAGGAAGTTGGTTCCGGCTAGTTGAGCAGGTGGATCAGGCGTGCTCGCCAGGGGGTTCAGGCGGGTCTGGCAGGTGGTTTCGGTCTGTTCGGGGAGTGGTTCCTGCATCTCAGGCACATGGTTCTGGCACGTCTGAGAGGTGGTTCCGGCCGGCCGGAGAGGTGTTTCCGGAGTGTCCGCCAAGTGGTTCTGGCGTAGCTGAAAGGTGATGTTGGCGTGACCAGCAGGTGGTTCCAGCCAGCCCGGCAGGTGATTCCGGAGTGTCTGCCGTGTGCTTCTGGCGTAGCTGGCAGGTGAATTTTGCGTGTCCAGCAGGTGGTTCCGGCGAGCTCGGCAGGTGGTACCAGCGTGTCCGGAACATGGTTCTGGCACGTCTGAGAGATGGTTCCGTCATGCCAGGCCGGTGATTCCGGAGTGTCCGGCATGTGGTTCTGGCACCTCTGAGAGGTGGTTCCGGCATGCCTGGCAGGTGATTCCGGAGTGTCCGGCATGTGGTTCTGACACCTCTGAGAGGTGGTTCCGTCATGCCCGTCAGGTGGTTCCCGAGTGTCTGCCGAGTGGTTCTGGCGTAGTCGGCAGGTGATTCTGGCGTGTCCAGCAGGTGGTTGTGGGGAGTGGATCAGGTGGTTCCGGCATACTCGGCAGGTGGTAACGGCGTGTCCGGAACATGGTTCTGGCAAGTCTGAGAGGCGGTTCCGGCATGCCCGACAGGTGATTCCGGAGTGTTCGCCAAGTGGTTCTGGCGTAGCCGGCAGGTCATTTTGCATGTCCAGCGGTGGTTCCGGCGAGTCGAGCGGGTGGTTCCGGCGTGTCCGGCAGGTGGTTCTGGCGTGACCGGCACGAGGTTCTGGCACGTTTGAGTGTTGGGTCCGGCATGCCCTACAGGTGATTCCGGAGTGTCCGCCACATGGTTCTGGCGTACCCGGCAGGTGATTTTGGCGTGTCTGGCAGGTGTTTATTGCAAGTCGAGCATATGGCTCAGGCATGCTCGGCAGGTGCTTCCGGCGTGTCTGGCACGTGTTTCTGGTGTGTCTGAGAGCTGGTTCTGGCATGTCCGGCAGATGATTCCGGAGTGTCCACCAAGTGGTTGTGGCATACCCGGCTGGTGATTTTAGCGTGTCATGTAGCTGGTTCCGGCGAGTCGAGTAGGTGGTTCCGGCGTGCTCGGCAGGTGGTTCAGGCGGGTCTGGCAGGTGGTTTCGTCTGTTCGGGTTGTGGTTCCGGCATCTCAGGCACATGGTTCTGGCACGTCTGAGAGGTGGTTCCGGCCGGCCCGACAGGTGTTTCCATGGTGTCTGCCAAGTGGTTCTGGCATAGCTGGCAGGTGATGTTGGCGTGACCGGCAGGTGGTTCCAGCCAGCCCGACAGGTGATTCCGAAGTGTTCACCAAATGGTTGTGGCGTAGCCGGCAGGTGATTGTGGCGTGTACAGCGGGGGGTTTGGCGAGTCGAGCAGGGTGTTCTGCCGTGCTCGGCAAGTGCTTCCGGTCTCATTGGCATGTGGTTCTGGCATGTCTGAGAGGTGGTTCCGCCATGTCCGGCAGGTGATTCCGGAGTGTTCGCCAAGTGGTTCTGGCGTAGCCGGCAGGTGATTTTGCATGTCCGGCAATGGTTTCGGCGAGTCGAGCCGGTGGTTCCGGCATGTCCAGCAGGTGGTTCCGATATGCCCGGCAGGTGATTCCGGAGTGTCCGGCATGTGGTTTTGGCACCGCTGAGAGGTGGTTCCGGCATGCCCGGCAGGTGATTCCGGAGTGTCCGGCATGTGGTTCTGGCACCTCTGAGAGGTGGTTGCGACATGCCCGGCAGGTGGTTCCTGAGTGTCTGCCGTGTGGTTCTGGCGTAGCTGGCAGGTGATTTTCGTGTGTTCAGCAGGTGGTTCTGGCGAGCTCAGCAGGTGGTACCAGCGTGTCGGGAACATGGTTCTGGCACGTCTGAGTGATGGTTCCGGCATGACAGGCAGGTGATTCCGGAGTGTCCGGCATGTGGTTCTGTCACCTCTGAGATGTGGGTCCGCGATGCCCGGCAGGTGGTTCCGGAGTGTCTGCCGAGTGGTTCTGGCGTAGTTGGCAGGTGATTCTGGCGTGTCCAGCACGTGGTTCAGGGGAGTGGATCAGGTGGTTCCGGCATACTCGGCAGGTGGTACCGGCGTGTCCGGAACATGGTTCTGGCAAGTCTGAGAGGTGGTTCCGGCATGACCGACAGGTGATTCCGGAGTGTTCGCCAAGTGGTTCTGGCGTAGCCGGCAGGTCATTTTGTTTGTCCGGCGGTGGTTCCGGCGAGTCGAGCCGGTGGTTCCGGCATGTCAGGCAGGTGATTCCGGGATGTCCAGCAGGTGTTCCGGCATGCCCGGCAGGTGATTCCGGAGTGTTCGGCATGTGGTTCTGGCACCTCTGAGAGGTGGTTCCGGCATGCCCGGAAGGTGATACCGGAGTCCGGCATTTGGTTCTGGCACCTCTGAGAGGTGGTTCCGGCATGCCCGGCAGGTGGTTCCGGAGTGTCTGCCGAGTGGTTCTGGAGCCAGCCCGTCAGGTGATTCCGAAGAGTTCACCAAATGGTTGCGGAGTAGCAGGCAGTTGCTTTTGGCGTGTCAGGAAGGTGCTTCCGGCTAGTTGAGCAGGTGGATCAGGCGTGCTCGCCAGGGGGTTCAGGCGGGTCTGGCAGGTGGTTTCGGTCTGTTCGGGGAGTGGTTCGGGCATCTCAGGCACATGGTTCAGGCACGTCTGAGAGGTGGTTCCGGCCGGCCGGAGAGGTGTTTCCAGAGTGTCCGCCAAGTGGTTCTGGCGTAGGTGAAAGGCGACGTTGGCGTGACCGGTAGGTGGTTCCAGCCAGCCCGGCAGGTGATTCCAGAGTGTCTGCCGTGTGGTTCTGGAGTAGCTGGCAGGTGATTTTGGCGTGTCCAGCAGGTGGTTCCGGCGAGATCGGCAGGTGGTACCAGCGTGTCCTGAACATGGTTCTGGCACGGCTGAGAGATGGTTCCGTCATGCCCAGCAGGTGAATCCGGAGTGTCCGGCATGTGGTTCTGGCACCTCTGAGATGTGGTTCCCCCATGCCCGGCAGGTGATTCCGGAGTGTTCGGCATGTGGTTCTGGCACCTCTGAGAGGTGGTTCCGGCATGACCGGCAGGTGGTTCCGGCATGCCCGGCAGGTGGTTCCGGAGTGTCTGCCGAGTGGTTCTGGCGTAGTCGGCAGGTGATTCTGGCTTGTCCAGCAGGTTGTTCTGGTGAGTGGATCAGGTGGTTAAGGCATACTCGGCAGGTGGTACGGGCGTGTCCGGAACATGGTTCTGGCAAGTCTGAGAGGTGGTTCCGGCATGCCCGACAGGTGATTCTGGAGTGTTCGCCAAGTGGTTCTGGCGTAGCCGGCAGGTCATTCTGCATGTCCGGCCGTGGTTCCGGCGAGTCGAGCCGGTGGTTCCGGCGTGTCCAGAAGGTGTTTCCGGTCTGTCCGGCAGGTGGTTCTGGCGTGTCCGGCACGAGGTTCTGGCACGTCTGAGAGTTGGTTCCGGCATGCCCGACAGGTGATTCCGGAGTGTCCGCCACGTGGTTCTGGCGTACCCGGCAGGTGATTTTGGCGTGTCTGGCAGTTGTCTCTGGCAAGTCGAGCATTTGGCTCAGAAATGATCAGCAGGTGCTTCCAGCGTGTCTGGCACGTGGTTCCGGTGTGTGTGAGAACTGCTTCTGGCATGTCCGGCAGATGATTCCGGAGTATCCACCAAGTGGTTGTGGCATACCCGGCAGGTGATTTTAGCGTGTCAGGTAGGTGGTTCCAGCGAGTCGAGTAGGTGGTTCCGGCGTGCCCGGCAGGTGGTTCAGGCGGGTCAAGCAGGTGGTTTCGGTCTGTTCGGGGTGTGGTTCCGGCATCTCAGGCACATGGTTCTGGCACGTCTGAGAGGTGGTTCCGGCCGGCCCGACAGGTGTTTCCGGAGTGTCCAGCAAGTGGTTCCGGAGTAGCTGAAAGGTGATGTTCGCGTGACGGGGAGGTGGTTCCAGGCAGCCCGGCAGGTGATTCCGGAGTGTCTGCCGCGTGGATCTGGCATAGCCGACAGGTGATTTTGGCGTGTCCAGCAGGTGGTTCCGGCGAGCTCGGCAGGTGGTACCGGCGTGTCCGGAACATGGTTCTGGCATGTCTGAGAGATGGTTCCAGCAAGCCCGGCAGGTGATTCCGGAGTGTTCCCCAAGTGGTTCTGGCATAGCCGGCAGGTGATTTTGCATGTCCGGCAATGGTTCCGGCGAGTCGAGCCGGTGGTTCCGGCATGTCCGGCAGGTGGTTCCGGCATGCCCTGCAGGTGATTCCGGAGTGTCCGGCATGTGGTTTTGGCACCTTTGAGAGGTGGTTCCGGCATGCCCGGCAGGTGATACCGGAGTGTTCGCCAAGTGGTTCTGGCATAGCCGGCAGGTGATTTTGCATGTCCGGCATTGGTTCCGGAATGTCCGGCAGTGGTTCCGGCATGTCCGGCAGGTGGTTCCGGCATGTCCAGCACGTGGTTCCAGCATGCCCAGCAGGTGATTCCGGAGTGTCAGGCATGTGGTTCTGGCACCTCTGAGAGGTGGTTCCGGCATGCCCGGCAGGTGATACCGGAGTGTCCGGCATTTGGGTCTGGCACCTCTGACAGGTGATTCCGGAATGCCTGGCATGTGATTCCGGAGTTTCTGCCGAGTGGTTCTGGCGTAGCCGGCAGTTGATTTTGGCGTGTCCACTAGGTGGTTCTGGGGAGTGGATCAGCTGGTTCCGGCATACTCGGCAGGTGGTACCGACATGGTTCTGGCAAGTCTGAGAGGTGGTTCCGGCACGCCCGACAGGTGATTCCGGAGCGTCCGCCAAGTGTTTCTGGCGTACCCGGCAGGTGATTTTCGCCTGTCCGACAGGTGTATCTTGCGAGTCGAGCAGGTGGCTGAGGCATGCTCAGCTGGTGCTTCCGGCGTCTCTGGCACGTGGTTCTGGTGTGTCAGAGAGCTGGTTCTGGCATCTCCGGCAGATGATTCCGGAGTGTCCACCAAGTTGTTCTGGTAGACCTGGCAGGTGATTTTGGCGTGTCTGGAAGGTGGTTCCGGCTAGTTGAGCAGGTGGATCAGGCGTGCTCGCCAGGGGGTTCAGGTGGGTCTGGCAGGTGGTTTCGGTCTGTTCGGCGAGTGGTTCCGGCATCTCAGGCACATGGTTCTGGCACGTCTCAGAGGTGTTTCCGGCCGGCCGGAGAGGTGTTTCCGGAGTGTCCGCCAAGTGGTTCTGGCTTAGCTGAAAGGTGATGTTGGCGTGACCGGCAGGTGGTTCCAGCCAGCCCGGCAGGTGATTCCGGAGTGTCTGCCGTGTGGTTCTGGCGTAGCTGTCATGTGATCTTGGCGTGTCCAGCAGGTGGTTCTGGCCAGCTCGACAGGTGGTACCAGCGTGTCCGGAACATGGTTCTGGCACGTCTGAGAGATGGCTCCGGCATGCCAGGCAGGTGATTCCGGAGTGTCCGGCATGTGGTTCT
>NC_091863.1:124829768-124835299 GCF_037783145.1 Equus przewalskii | reverse complement strand
ATTGCTCTAACCCTAACCCTAACCCTAACCCTAACCCTAACCCTAACCCTAACCCTAACCCTAACCCTAACCCTAACCCTAACCCTAACCCTAACCCTAACCCTAACCCTAACCCTAACCCTAACCCTAACCCTAACCCTAACCCTAACCCTAACCCTAACCCTAACCCTAACCCTAACCCTAACCCTAACCCTAACCCTAACCCTAACCCTAACCCTAACCCTAACCCTAACCCTAACCCTAACCCTAACCCTAACCCTAACCCTAACCCTAACCCTAACCCTAACCCTAACCCTAACCCTAACCCTAACCCTAACCCTAACCCTAACCCTAACCCTAACCCTAACCCTAACCCTAACCCTAACCCTAACCCTAACCCTAACCCTAACCCTAACCCTAACCCTAACCCTAACCCTAACCCTAACCCTAACCCTAACCCTAACCCTAACCCTAACCCTAACCCTAACCCTAACCCTAACCCTAACCCTAACCCTAACCCTAACCCTAACCCTAACCCTAACCCTAACCCTAACCCTAACCCTAACCCTAACCCTAACCCTAACCCTAACCCTAACCCTAACCCTAACCCTAACCCTAACCCTAACCCTAACCCTAACCCTAACCCTAACCCTAACCCTAACCCTAACCCTAACCCTAACCCTAACCCTAACCCTAACCCTAACCCTAACCCTAACCCTAACCCTAACCCTAACCCTAACCCTAACCCTAACCCTAACCCTAACCCTAACCCTAACCCTAACCCTAACCCTAACCCTAACCCTAACCCTAACCCTAACCCTAACCCTAACCCTAACCCTAACCCTAACCCTAACCCTAACCCTAACCCTAACCCTAACCCTAACCCTAACCCTAACCCTAACCCTAACCCTAACCCTAACCCTAACCCTAACCCTAACCCTAACCCTAACCCTAACCCTAACCCTAACCCTAACCCTAACCCTAACCCTAACCCTAACCCTAACCCTAACCCTAACCCTAACCCTAACCCTAACCCTAACCCTAACCCTAACCCTAACCCTAACCCTAACCCTAACCCTAACCCTAACCCTAACCCTAACCCTAACCCTAACCCTAACCCTAACCCTAACCCTAACCCTAACCCTAACCCTAACCCTAACCCTAACCCTAACCCTAACCCTAACCCTAACCCTAACCCTAACCCTAACCCTAACCCTAACCCTAACCCTAACCCTAACCCTAACCCTAACCCTAACCCTAACCCTAACCCTAACCCTAACCCTAACCCTAACCCTAACCCTAACCCTAACCCTAACCCTAACCCTAACCCTAACCCTAACCCTAACCCTAACCCTAACCCTAACCCTAACCCTAACCCTAACCCTAACCCTAACCCTAACCCTAACCCTAACCCTAACCCTAACCCTAACCCTAACCCTAACCCTAACCCTAACCCTAACCCTAACCCTAACCCTAACCCTAACCCTAACCCTAACCCTAACCCTAACCCTAACCCTAACCCTAACCCTAACCCTAACCCTAACCCTAACCCTAACCCTAACCCTAACCCTAACCCTAACCCTAACCCTAACCCTAACCCTAACCCTAACCCTAACCCTAACCCTAACCCTAACCCTAACCCTAACCCTAACCCTAACCCTAACCCTAACCCTAACCCTAACCCTAACCCTAACCCTAACCCTAACCCTAACCCTAACCCTAACCCTAACCCTAACCCTAACCCTAACCCTAACCCTAACCCTAACCCTAACCCTAACCCTAACCCTAACCCTAACCCTAACCCTAACCCTAACCCTAACCCTAACCCTAACCCTAACCCTAACCCTAACCCTAACCCTAACCCTAACCCTAACCCTAACCCTAACCCTAACCCTAACCCTAACCCTAACCCTAACCCTAACCCTAACCCTAACCCTAACCCTAACCCTAACCCTAACCCTAACCCTAACCCTAACCCTAACCCTAACCCTAACCCTAACCCTAACCCTAACCCTAACCCTAACCCTAACCCTAACCCTAACCCTAACCCTAACCCTAACCCTAACCCTAACCCTAACCCTAACCCTAACCCTAACCCTAACCCTAACCCTAACCCTAACCCTAACCCTAACCCTAACCCTAACCCTAACCCTAACCCTAACCCTAACCCTAACCCTAACCCTAACCCTAACCCTAACCCTAACCCTAACCCTAACCCTAACCCTAACCCTAACCCTAACCCTAACCCTAACCCTAACCCTAACCCTAACCCTAACCCTAACCCTAACCCTAACCCTAACCCTAACCCTAACCCTAACCCTAACCCTAACCCTAACCCTAACCCTAACCCTAACCCTAACCCTAACCCTAACCCTAACCCTAACCCTAACCCTAACCCTAACCCTAACCCTAACCCTAACCCTAACCCTAACCCTAACCCTAACCCTAACCCTAACCCTAACCCTAACCCTAACCCTAACCCTAACCCTAACCCTAACCCTAACCCTAACCCTAACCCTAACCCTAACCCTAACCCTAACCCTAACCCTAACCCTAACCCTAACCCTAACCCTAACCCTAACCCTAACCCTAACCCTAACCCTAACCCTAACCCTAACCCTAACCCTAACCCTAACCCTAACCCTAACCCTAACCCTAACCCTAACCCTAACCCTAACCCTAACCCTAACCCTAACCCTAACCCTAACCCTAACCCTAACCCTAACCCTAACCCTAACCCTAACCCTAACCCTAACCCTAACCCTAACCCTAACCCTAACCCTAACCCTAACCCTAACCCTAACCCTAACCCTAACCCTAACCCTAACCCTAACCCTAACCCTAACCCTAACCCTAACCCTAACCCTAACCCTAACCCTAACCCTAACCCTAACCCTAACCCTAACCCTAACCCTAACCCTAACCCTAACCCTAACCCTAACCCTAACCCTAACCCTAACCCTAACCCTAACCCTAACCCTAACCCTAACCCTAACCCTAACCCTAACCCTAACCCTAACCCTAACCCTAACCCTAACCCTAACCCTAACCCTAACCCTAACCCTAACCCTAACCCTAACCCTAACCCTAACCCTAACCCTAACCCTAACCCTAACCCTAACCCTAACCCTAACCCTAACCCTAACCCTAACCCTAACCCTAACCCTAACCCTAACCCTAACCCTAACCCTAACCCTAACCCTAACCCTAACCCTAACCCTAACCCTAACCCTAACCCTAACCCTAACCCTAACCCTAACCCTAACCCTAACCCTAACCCTAACCCTAACCCTAACCCTAACCCTAACCCTAACCCTAACCCTAACCCTAACCCTAACCCTAACCCTAACCCTAACCCTAACCCTAACCCTAACCCTAACCCTAACCCTAACCCTAACCCTAACCCTAACCCTAACCCTAACCCTAACCCTAACCCTAACCCTAACCCTAACCCTAACCCTAACCCTAACCCTAACCCTAACCCTAACCCTAACCCTAACCCTAACCCTAACCCTAACCCTAACCCTAACCCTAACCCTAACCCTAACCCTAACCCTAACCCTAACCCTAACCCTAACCCTAACCCTAACCCTAACCCTAACCCTAACCCTAACCCTAACCCTAACCCTAACCCTAACCCTAACCCTAACCCTAACCCTAACCCTAACCCTAACCCTAACCCTAACCCTAACCCTAACCCTAACCCTAACCCTAACCCTAACCCTAACCCTAACCCTAACCCTAACCCTAACCCTAACCCTAACCCTAACCCTAACCCTAACCCTAACCCTAACCCTAACCCTAACCCTAACCCTAACCCTAACCCTAACCCTAACCCTAACCCTAACCCTAACCCTAACCCTAACCCTAACCCTAACCCTAACCCTAACCCTAACCCTAACCCTAACCCTAACCCTAACCCTAACCCTAACCCTAACCCTAACCCTAACCCTAACCCTAACCCTAACCCTAACCCTAACCCTAACCCTAACCCTAACCCTAACCCTAACCCTAACCCTAACCCTAACCCTAACCCTAACCCTAACCCTAACCCTAACCCTAACCCTAACCCTAACCCTAACCCTAACCCTAACCCTAACCCTAACCCTAACCCTAACCCTAACCCTAACCCTAACCCTAACCCTAACCCTAACCCTAACCCTAACCCTAACCCTAACCCTAACCCTAACCCTAACCCTAACCCTAACCCTAACCCTAACCCTAACCCTAACCCTAACCCTAACCCTAACCCTAACCCTAACCCTAACCCTAACCCTAACCCTAACCCTAACCCTAACCCTAACCCTAACCCTAACCCTAACCCTAACCCTAACCCTAACCCTAACCCTAACCCTAACCCTAACCCTAACCCTAACCCTAACCCTAACCCTAACCCTAACCCTAACCCTAACCCTAACCCTAACCCTAACCCTAACCCTAACCCTAACCCTAACCCTAACCCTAACCCTAACCCTAACCCTAACCCTAACCCTAACCCTAACCCTAACCCTAACCCTAACCCTAACCCTAACCCTAACCCTAACCCTAACCCTAACCCTAACCCTAACCCTAACCCTAACCCTAACCCTAACCCTAACCCTAACCCTAACCCTAACCCTAACCCTAACCCTAACCCTAACCCTAACCCTAACCCTAACCCTAACCCTAACCCTAACCCTAACCCTAACCCTAACCCTAACCCTAACCCTAACCCTAACCCTAACCCTAACCCTAACCCTAACCCTAACCCTAACCCTAACCCTAACCCTAACCCTAACCCTAACCCTAACCCTAACCCTAACCCTAACCCTAACCCTAACCCTAACCCTAACCCTAACCCTAACCCTAACCCTAACCCTAACCCTAACCCTAACCCTAACCCTAACCCTAACCCTAACCCTAACCCTAACCCTAACCCTAACCCTAACCCTAACCCTAACCCTAACCCTAACCCTAACCCTAACCCTAACCCTAACCCTAACCCTAACCCTAACCCTAACCCTAACCCTAACCCTAACCCTAACCCTAACCCTAACCCTAACCCTAACCCTAACCCTAACCCTAACCCTAACCCTAACCCTAACCCTAACCCTAACCCTAACCCTAACCCTAACCCTAACCCTAACCCTAACCCTAACCCTAACCCTAACCCTAACCCTAACCCTAACCCTAACCCTAACCCTAACCCTAACCCTAACCCTAACCCTAACCCTAACCCTAACCCTAACCCTAACCCTAACCCTAACCCTAACCCTAACCCTAACCCTAACCCTAACCCTAACCCTAACCCTAACCCTAACCCTAACCCTAACCCTAACCCTAACCCTAACCCTAACCCTAACCCTAACCCTAACCCTAACCCTAACCCTAACCCTAACCCTAACCCTAACCCTAACCCTAACCCTAACCCTAACCCTAACCCTAACCCTAACCCTAACCCTAACCCTAACCCTAACCCTAACCCTAACCCTAACCCTAACCCTAACCCTAACCCTAACCCTAACCCTAACCCTAACCCTAACCCTAACCCTAACCCTAACCCTAACCCTAAC
>NC_091863.1:122343274-122434668 GCF_037783145.1 Equus przewalskii | reverse complement strand
AAACTAAGCAATTCATTTTAATGTACTCATTTAAAAATAACATTAAGCCCATTCTTGCTTACATGTAAATAGGCTTTATGAAAAAACTACTATATTTTTGAAAACGAACCAAAAAAAGGATTGAAAGCGTGGCACTGCTTTACATTTTTGCAAATCTATTTAATATCTACCTGAATAGGAAAGGTCTGGGTTTTCTTACCTGCTTCCTCATTCCACCCCTTACCATCTGCTGCTTCAGTGGAAGGGAACCAAGTAATCTGGATTCATCGATACCGAGCAGGGGAAGGAAGACCTCACTGGTCCCCCAACAGGGTCTCAGGAACCACCGCCCCCCGCCCCCCAGGGTTCTCAGAATGACCACTGGGCACTGCCAAAGTCCCATGTTCTTTCGTGATGTTAATCAGCCCTTTGAGAGCAGAGATGCTGTTAACTGACTTGACACAAATGGAGACTAGGGGACAGAGACGTTAGGGCACAATGTGGAAGTCACACAGCTGAAGAGAGGCAGAGCTGAGACTCAAACCCACATCCGCCTTTCAGAAAGTCTCTCTGACTTGAAAATCTCGACCATGAATGCACCCCACCATTTGCCCCCCTCCAACACTACACGGGCTAGATGGCAGGTCTTGATCTCTCTCTCTCCGTTGCCCCCGCGCTAAGAACCTGTTGAAAGCCTTCCTTCAGCTGGCACACAGCTGTATAAAAGTCCAGCGCGCCCTTTGCTTGTGGATTGCATGTGGAATGGGAGGCTTTGTCTGGCTCCAGAGTCCGGGATCCAGAGCTGTGCTGGGTCTCTCTGGAGCCCTCACCTCATGAGAGCTGATTTGGGGCCTCACTTGCCAAATCAGCATTCAGTGGCATCACGTTGGTGGCTTGAAATCAGCCATGATGGGAGTATTTACACCATGGAAATACGAAAATCCTGGAAATCGGAACTGCACTCCACCCTCCTGAGGGCCTGTTTCCAGCACGTCACTGCCCAGGACTGACCACAGAAGGGTCGCGGGGAGCTCATCAACACGAGGAAGAGCTGCATCACGGGGCAGCTCTGTCCCCTAATGTGAGTTACTATGAGAGAGGAAGTGTGTGCTGTGTGTCCTGATGATAGGAGCCCTATCTCTGAGCATAGCATTCACTGCCGGTGTGGTTGCAGCAGTACACGCTGAGCACAGATCCCAAATGTGAGAGGTTCAGCTCTACCTCCCTATTGTCCTAGGTCAAGGACACTTTGGGGAGTTGTCTCTCTTCTCAGGAGTCATGGTGTCCTGGCAGCCCTGTCAATACACATTTGTCCAAGTGTAGACCCAGAGTCCTTTGGTCCTGCCACAACCTGCGTTTCTGGTTTGCCTTCCTCTGACCTCTAGGTGCTTTATCCTCACATGTTTCCGCTCTCCAGGCCATTTTAAATTGACGAGGAGTCCTTGGACCCCACCTGCACAAATACACCTGGCTTCATGTGTCAGGATGATGGGGTTGAAAGGAGGTCGCTAACGGGAACTGGATCCTAAGTGTGTGTGTGTGTGTGTGTGTGTGTGTGTGTGTGTGTGTGTCTCAAGGGAGAAGAGAAGCTGTCTTCCTTTTATTTTATTTCTTCCATAAGTCATTTTGTGAAAACTCCCCTGCCCCAAACGCCTATTCCGTGAGAACATCAGGTATTGTCTCTAACATTTCATTCATTCATTCATTCATTGGATTGGTCGGGGAGTAATTGGCTGAGAGCGAGATCCACGCTCTGCATCTGAGGATGTATTAGTACTTCCTGGTTTCCATAGAAAGCCAACATCAGGGAGAACGTTTTGATGACACTCTAGTTTCCGTGACAACCGAGGTAAGCCATTCTTTCCTGGCGGCAGAAACATTTAACAAGGATATTTACAGACTGGAGAGATGGAGTAACTGTAGAAACATCGAGACTAGTCGGTGTCTGCTATCAACGTGAGTGTGTGTGTGTGTGTCTGTGTGTGGTGCCAGTGTGTGGTCTTTAGTTGGACATTAGGAGCTCTAATTCCTCTTGTTTTGTAAGAGGAGGGTGGCAGCTCATCCTGTGGGGGGGGGCTAAGGTGGCTGAATAACCTGTCCTACCCCAGGCACGTTTCAGCGTCCTAAGGTTGTTGTTGTGTGAGGGCATTGTCACCTGAGCTGTTGGAAGCAGAGGTCCCCGAGTATTTCTCCTCGTACGCCTCTGCTCAACAACATTGTCTCATGAACCTCTGAAGATGTGGGTTTACTCTTGCACACCTACTTACAGTAAAGTTACTGTGTGTGTGATATGAGAGGGAAAATTTGAAGTCAGCGAATGAGACGGATGGGTAGGATTGGAGGGTCTAACGTAGCCTTGTGTGACCCAGGGGATGATATCGTGCTCACCCTGAGCAGCTGACACACGTGAACTAAGAATCATGTTCTCTAAGAGACGAATTTCCTGTTATCACACCACTAATTACAGTTGGGTAAATTGAATTCAGTCGGTAAATGACTCCTTCTTTATTCTATAAGTGTGAAAAACAAGCTTTTTCCACAAAGGTTCTGAGTTTTGCTGTTGCACGTTTGGAAGTGGATGCTGTTGACGTTGAGGGTTGGCGGTTCTTTTTTTCTGTGTTTATTGTATTACGAAAGAAAAGCATAGCATTTACGGGACGTACTGTTGCATCCTCTGTCAGGGAAGTGCCTTCAGCAGAAGCGAGTTCTAGGTGGAGGATTTCCGCGCCTCTCAGCTCCAGTCCTACGCGCTGCTGCGTGGTGCCGAGACCAGGCTCCGACAACCCCATTTCCCCTCTACCGTCTGACTGCCTGTGAGGGTCCGCCAGTGGCGTCTCCAGAGGGCGACAGGAAGTCTGGAAGTGAGACCGCTGGCTGTACCTTCCTCCCTGCTCCCGCTCCTCTCAGGGTCACCCCAATAAATGGCCCTTCGCACAACAGGGAGAGGGACATGCGATTTTGTGATTTCAGTAGGGACAGTCGGCCCATAAAGTGGGTTTCCTCCAAACTCCAAGGACCCTCTCCATCACTACCTGCCCAGCACCAGCAGACTGGTGAACTCTCTCCTAAGAGATAGGGATCCCAGGTTGGGGGGGGGGGGCCTCCTCTCAGACCCTGACGCTGTGGTGCGAGCTCATCAGTTTTCCACATCATTGTTGGGAGGGGTCTTGGGTTTCATGGGTCCCTCCCTTGACCTCCTTTAGAAGCTGCACAGTGCTGGGCAGCCCCTTTTCCTCAGAAGTCTGGGCCAAGCTCTGAGGTCTTCTCCTCCGAGGTCATGGCTTCTCAGAACCACCATGTCTTCCCTTGGTTTTTCCAGAGCTACACGTGCCCACTCTTCCTACCGTGGCGCCCTTCTCCTTGTCTCATTGCTCTCTTTTTGCCTGTTTTGGTCTCCAAATGATTCTGTCGAGCTCTCTCTAATTAAAAGGGTAAGAGGACACTGCCTAATAATCATGTTTGTTTTTCTCTCTTTGCTCTTAAGGTCTTTCCTTTCGCTTTGGTTTCTGCAAGTTTTACTGTGCTGTGCCTAGACCTGTTTGTATGTATGTGTGTTTCCGTGTGTGTGTGTGTGAGAGAGAGACAGAGTCAGAGACAGAGAAAGAGACAGACCGAGAGAGCATGTATTATACTTGTGGTTTGGCACATCAACTATACCATGTTTTTCTTCATTTTGGAAAATTGTTGGCTACCGTTCCTCAAACATTCTGCAACCCCTCTCTCTCTTCTTGGACTGCAACTGAATATCTCTTACGTGGTTAGGTATATACGTTCTAATAATGAATATTTCCTTCGATCGATATAAGATATACCTCAAACACGTTTCAAATATATTCTCATTGCGTTCTATGCAATGGTTTGGTACCGTTTTGCTACACTTGCTTTCTTTTCGTTCACTCACATCCTGTACTTCACTTCACATCTCCTTGGGATCTTTATATAAGATTTTGGTGCATATGTACATATAAATGTGTCCTCCCTGTGATATTTTACAGCATGGCTTGAAAAATAACGTCTACCCTCTCCACCACTTCCATCCTTGTTCCTCTTCTCTTTTCGATGGAGCCATGTCACGACATTTCTGTTTACCATTGCAGACTTTTCCCTTGCATTTACATGTCTTTCGTATGCTAGGATAAAGTATATAGCATTGGTCTCCATACGAATGTGTGTTTTGCGTGAACTATGTAACTTGTACTTAATTGGTCTCTAGTCAAATTTTTTCCGTCTGCATTTTTTCTATGCCGGTACATGAAGGCCTGCATCAGCCCTTGTGCTGGATACGTAACATACCCTTGTCGGCTTAGAATGTGACTTCGTTAGCCTTTCCCCGTGGATAGCAAGCACCTGGCATAGGTCCAATGTGGTTGTGACGACCTACAATGCAATAACTTATCTTGTGAACGAGGGCAACGCTCTCTCCCCGTGCACGACGCAGGGAAATCAACAGGCTCTGAAATACGCATCTCGTTCACTCTCCTGGGTGGTAGTAATTATGGAGGTCTCACCTGCAGGAAAGAGGAGGCTGCCCTTGACTTTTTATCGCTCAGGCGTGCCTGATTTCGTCAGTGATATACAGGATATCGGAGGTCTCCCTGTGGCAAGTAATAAGGACTGGAGGGATAACAGAGCATCTTTGAAAGAAAGTCGGCCTACTGGATGGGAGGAGCCACCTGAGTTTCCAAAAGGAATGGGAGGGAACTCACTCTAGTCTTAAAATAAGGCCCGGATGAGAAATCCCGACCTTTGCCTTGTTCTTTGCTCAAGTGCTCATGCTTCTCCTTCTCTGAGTAGGTGGCTCTGGAAGCTGTGCACCTGCAAGAACGGGTGCTGTGACTGACCGCTATTTGTTAGGGAAAACGGGGGGCAGAGCTTGGTAATTTGAAGGTGTATGTGTATTTAGAGTCACAGCTGGTCATTTGTAGGTGAGAAACAAGCCCAAATTTTTTTTTATCCCACTGAGAAAACTGAAGGCAGTTCACGATTTTTCAGTTTGTGATGTTTGGCATTTAAACATTTTATACAAAAGCGACCCAGATCTCCGAGTAGGAGTGACCTCTATGAATTTCTGGAGCGAGTGGCCAACACAAGGGGGAAGGTTTAGAGATATCAATTCTCACTCAATCTTGCCACAAATGGAATTCAACCCGAACGAGACCTTTAAAAACTTTTTAAAAAGTCACGTGTGAAAGCTCATGTCGAATTTGTCTGGCAATGGAAAGGTGCAGACATAGGCAAGAATGTATTTTCTTTGTAACTGAAATTACATAAAATGTGCCTTTATAACGAGAAAGACAACTGCCAACCCATCCCTTTATGGAAATACACGTTTTGTAGACAGTTTAAAATCACAAAACCTACAGCTCAAAAGAAGCCCCAATAAATAGGTAGGAATTGTAGGGAGGGGGCGTTGGGGTGAAGAGGAGAGAATTCCTGCCTCTGGGGAGTGGGGGGTGGGGGAGCGATATCAAGAAAAGTGCCCTCATTTTGAGACAACACCTTCAGAGGGTTCTTTTCTTTTCTTTTCTCTTCAGAAGTGATTACAGCCCTCACTGGGGAAAGGACTTAAAGCATAGAGCTTCCAAAAGAGTTCTTCCAAAACTCATGGCTGTTTATTGGAGAAGTAAATGCTCATTCTCATCAAGTCCTTTCTTTCCTCAACCTCAGAGCAAATGGAATAGAACAAATGTTATCCTAGGACTTAAAAATGGAAGCTAGTCCACTTGAGGACTTTATTTCCTGATGGTCTGAAGCTGACAGTGGAGTTATACAGATCGGAGAGTTGCTATTTACACCGTCTCCCTTCTACTTCACTCTGTTTGTTCTCACCGGGCAGCAATGTTTGACTTGATTGTGAACTAAAATACTGGACACATTTTCATACCCAAGCCCTCTGAGGATTTGGGGTTACTTTAAAAGTTAGTTTGGTGCTGTTCAACATTCTATTTCGAGCACATTGTTCCCGGCGTGCAAAAGAGGATCAATATGTACGTCCCATTATCTCTACCTAGTGTCTTTCTGTCCCTCTCCCTGCATATGTCTGTGGAGGGAGAGAGGAGAGCTGCACTCCCATCGCTACACGATATGAAAAGAAAATCAGCTGCAAGATCACGTACCAATCTTCAGTGGCAGATATTTGGGCAATGGGCCAAAGCATAGGATGAGAGGACCATTGAATATTTGATATTTGCATTTAACACCCTTCCCTTCGGATTCTCTCTCTCAAGGATGCATTGCTTTAGCGACCAGAAAAATAACTGTAATTGATATTTTGGCTGTCTGTCGAAAGTACTCCGTTAAAGTGTTTAATACTTGAAAAGGTGTACGCAAATGTGAATACAAGAGACTATTCAAATAGCTTGTACAATTTTAGAAGCGACCTTTTTAATACCTTACAGAACACATGATAGCGTAAATAGAACACAAATTCTAGACCCCGCGGACTCATATATTCGCAGTAAGCATTCCTGGGCGCTTAGATTACTGATGCTTAATATTTTCCCTACGTTCTAATTTTAAACGTCTTTTTGGATTTCCCACGTGTGTTTTTAAAATAAGGAATGAAAAGGAGCTGAAAACAACACCTACAGTGGAAGCAGAAACATTTGCATGCACATGTAAAGGCAGAGAGCATGGATTACATGCATCAATAACACGCATCTTGGGGCTCTAACGTCACTCTGAGTGTGACTGTGTGTGTGTGTTCATGTGTATCTGTGAGAGAGTAAGTGTGTGTGCGCGTGTGTCAAGTGTGTGTCTTGCAGTGTGGGCAGCTATCTGGTCAGGCCCTCCTGTTTTGTGTGATGGGCTGTCGGGTCCTGCCGCAGGGAGACTGCAGCAGCTGAGTCACCTGTTTTTCCTTCTCCCTTTTGTTCTGTGTCCTCACATGACACATGTGCTCTGAGAGCCGGTACACTGAGTTCTCTAAAGCAGAGGACGCGAAAGCTGCATGATCGTGCACCCTGGTCCAAGAAAAAGTTTGTGTGGGTTACGCCCAAAGGATGTATATTTAGTCATCACGCATTTCATATTATGAGCACGTGCAAAGTCGCACACACGTGCATTTACTAGGGAAATAATATTTGATATTATCAAACATACCGTTTGAAACAGATAGTGGGTGAGCTAAAATCTAGAAGCGAATTGTAATACGTATTTGTACAGCGTATACAGAAAAGTAGAACCTATTAACAGGGTATTTCTGGGTGGGAAGAGAGGAATTGAGAGAACAATCGCATCTTCTGCATGACACACATCTGAATGTTTGAAACTTAGAGTTCACTAGAGTTTTTAAATATCAGGGAAACCACATTGTAAAGAGATTCGCAAAAGCGATGTGAAAAACAGGCACTGACGTGAAACGGTGATCAAATATGCTCTTGAGTGAAGAACTATAGTCCTAGGTAATACGTGCAGGTATGTGTCTATGGAGGCACAACAAATGTGTGGGAAGCCCATACACCGTCAAATCGAGGGTGAGCATCTCTAGTGTACTGTCTCCCGTCGGTATCTCCCGACCCGTTTTATATTCCCCGCAAGCCCATTTAATGTTACTTCAGAAGCACGAGAAAAGGAAAACACTAACATTATAGACCCCATTTTTGTTTCACATGCACACACAAACACACACAAGTTGCTATCGTTCAATCTGTGTGCCCAAGGCAGACGAAGGCTGTCACGAGAGCAGTAGTTCCCGCTGTTCTGAAATAGGAGGGACTGACACAAAGTAAGTAGCTTAACACGGAAATGTTTTTGAAATGCAAAAGAAGGAGGAAAAGAAACATAGCATCTACCTTACGCATGAGATTTAACTAGTATTTCTGTTCCAGAATAGCATGCATTCCAGAGTTGGGGAAAGGAAAGTGATGAATCAATCCCCATTTCATTGGCTTAATTTCCTATCTGCTTTTGGATTTTTCTAGATTAACATTAGAGGTGCAGAGGTCCTGGGTATCTACATTTGAAGCCGTTTGACCCCTGGAAGAACAGTGCCCTTCAGAAGCACGGAGCAGGGTAAAGGGTCTGCCGGGCAAGCAGTTGGAGTGTGCGAATCAACAGATCCAGCTACCAACAGGACCACACCTACCACGATCCACGTGGCCTTGGTAAGACTTTCCCATTTCACTGAACATTTCATTTGCAGTCATTTCATGTTGACGTTTGGGGTGTGGTTGGTTTTGCTCCTCGCTCTACGGCCGCTTCTTGACACAGAGGTGGTGCTGGGGAAAAAGCCTTTGAAACCACCCTAGAGAAACGAAGAAGTGCTGGTCGCAGCCAACGGCCCGTGCCTGCAGCAATCCTTGTGAAGGGTGGCACCAGCAACCACCCTGATGATCTTCACGAACCTCTGAATTCCAAGCTCAGGCTCTTGAACACGACGTTGTGCTGACACCTCGTCCCTGTAGGTCAGAGATCACCTCTGGGTTCCTTGGGTGCGCTGGGCGGCGCCAGCACCCTCGAAAAGAAAAACTGACATTCCCCTAGGATGAGCCCCGAGGAGCCCAAAAGGCACAGGAGGTCCAACAACCAAAATGAGACCCTGGACATGACACCCACCTCCCCACACAGATGCTGTTTAATATGCAGCAGGAACAAATGGGGCAAGAGGTTGGGTTGGGAGGGTTGCAAAACTCCTCAGGTATCTTCAGGAACTTTTTCCCAGATACTTGCCATGTTTCTAGCCCCCTGTCTGATACACACGCTTTATATTTCTTTATCTCTCATCGATTCTCACTGACCAACATTCTTCTACTTTCACAGGAGGAATTTCTTTCTGACACTCTTCTTCTTTTCCTTCCCCATATTCCAGTATTCCCCAGCATAGTCCGTCCAAAACACGAGTTCCAGCGTCCCTGGGAGACTCAGGGGGAGAAGGACAGGCCAGACAAGCTGTGAAACCTTCGCAGTCCTCGGCAAAAAGGTGTGGGGAAGAACGCTGTTCTAGGCAAGATCTGCCGCAGCTGCAGGTATGACAGCCAGACCCCTCCACCTCTATGAATTACCTCTTGACAGGAAAGGCGAATCATAATGGAGGCCACATATGTCCTCTGCAACTGGAAAGGCCTCTTCTGGCCAGCAAAGGTTTTATCCAGATCCGGGATCCCACCAACAAATAAGAGAAAAAAGGCACTTTCTCTAGAAGTTCAAATACTCTCAGTCGATGAAAAAATTAGAGTGAAAAGCACAGACATAAAGATCCTAACTGAGTCTCAAATTGAATCCATGGCCTCCTCGCTAGTGGCCCAGTCGGAGGCCAGTGTCCCACCGGGAGAGGAAGCGGCCTACAGAAGCGCCCTTACAGTGGCCTGGGAGATTCTGAGTGAGAGAGCAAATCTGGGTCGGGCAAGAGCGTTAGACGATCCAGAGACCACCACGCTGTCTCAGAAGAGACTGCAAAGGCCATCTCGTAGAAAGTATTGGAAGCCCAGAGGGAACTTACCGAGGAGCCTTGGGAAAAGCGAAAACCCCAAATCACCGTGGGTACGTTCAGAGAGGGAGGGTAGCAAATCACAGGTGCACACAGCCGTCGCTCGTATTCCCAGGGAAATGCGAACAACATCCTCACAAAGCTCCAGCGTGTGCCCAAACTTCCCGTCACTTTCAGAAGATGACCGTGAGAGAGAGGGCAAGGAAAAGAGGGACAGCTCAAGAGTTATGTCCCTGCACTGCACAGCCAAGGAGGAGGGTGCAGGTGCTCAAGACGGAGGCGTCCTTCCATCTCCGCCACCAGGTTTCATCCTCACGGTGCCCAAGGCTCTGCAAGAAGGGACGCACAACAGCGGCCCAAAGACCCTGGCTGTCTCTTCTGAATGCTCTACCTTCTCCGGGGGTGTTGAGGACCCTGGAGAGGGTGCCTGGAAGCCAGGCTTGGAAGGTGCGGCAGCAGCCTCCAGTGCCCCTAACCTGAGGCTGCGTTGTTCACTCCGTCTGGCAAATAGAAAAAGGAAGCTTCAGGGACCAGAGTCTGAGAGACGACTGCAAGAACTTCGACCTTTAGTCGACTCAAAGGCGGTTAATCCCACCACGACTCCTAAAAAAGATGTCGGCAAGGAAGCAGGACAACCGACAAGCATGGCCCTCCCTCGGGAGCCGGGTCCCATTGAAAGAGGAATGATGGTCTGGTTTAAATTTCAAAATCACCCATTTTGGCCAGCAGTGGTAAAGAGCGTCAGCCAAACAGAGCAGACGGCAAGGGTGCTTTTGATAGAGGCAAACATGCACCTCGAAAAGAGTGGCATTCAAGTTCCTCTTCGAAGATTAAAGCACCTGGATTGTAAAGAGAAAGAGAAACTGATAAAGAGAGCCAGGAAAGCGTATGAGCAAAGTGTGAACTGGTGCTTCTCCCTGATTTCCCACTACAGAGAGGGGCTCGGTCGCGGGTGTTTTGCGGGCTCCTTCCTGGACTATTACGCTGCTGACGTCAGTTACCCAATCAGGAAAGCCATCCAAGAGGGCACTCTGGAGATTGATTTCCCACGGGTGAATTACGACGACCTGGACGATTCTGAGGAGGAGACATCCCTGGGCGGGAAGAGGCCCTGCAAGAAAATTCTCCCTGACCGGATGAAGGCCGCTCGGGACCGAGCCAACCAGAAGCTAGTGGACTTCATCGTGAAAAGAAAGGGGGCTGACCATCATCTTCTGGACATCGTCAAAGGCAGGAAGCAGTCCAGGTGGCTGGCATCATTTCTGAATTCAAACAGGTACGTGATCTGCGTTGAAACGTACCTGGAGGATGAAGACCAGCTGGATGTGGTGGTAAGACATTTACAGGAAATCTACAAGCAAATGGACAAGAGAGTGCTGAATCGGATCAGAGATGACCGAGTGAGTTTTGTTGTGGAAGTTCTTCTGCCAGAAGCAATCATCTGTTCAATTGCTGCACTTGATGGATTAGATTATAAGGAGGCAGAAGAAAAGTACCGGAAAGGGCCACCCGTGCATTCCCGGGAAAAAGAACTATTTGATAAAAACCTCTTAAAGGAAATGAGAAAGAGGTCAGCAAGAAGGAGCAAGGCTCAATAACTCCCCCCGCCCCCCGTGCCCACACCTCAGCAGGGAGGCCTCCTGTATATACCCTTACCGAGAAACCCTGTCTTTACGAAATCTGTGACCCTTCCATTCTCTATGGCACGTAAATACGTTCTGGAAAGTCGAGACCTCGGGAACGGGCTGGATTCATTTTGGACCCATCCCTAGCATTTGTGGGTGTCACGGTCATCATCATTTCTTGCTCCCAAGCTCTTCACAGACTAATTTGTTAAAATATTGCAAACAGTTGTATTTCCTTCTACTTGCCCGGATGTGTCTATCGTCCGGGTGTTTTCATGACATTGCTTTTGGCTATACTTCGTATTTTAATACGGGACTCCCATTCTTTTGTTGCACGAAAAGGCCCCGGTGTCAGATATTAAGCAACGGTCATTTTTAAAATCCAAGATACACTTTTACGGAAACATCACATCGACTTGTCATCCTTTTCATGATACATCGGTATAAATGATTGAATTCCTTTTTAAGACAGCTCCTGAATTTTCCCTGCCATGCTTATTTGCTTGGAAAGATAGACTCAAGAGGTAAAACCAATGACAGAGATGTTTTCTGTCTATCATCACTACCTTCAGATGGTTCTTGGAGAGGCAATCTGAAATCCAAACAAAGTTAATGGATCATCTGCATGTAGTCCACGTGTGGGTGAGTGAAATCTCAGCACACAGTCAACATTTTGTCGTCAGCCTGCATAAGACTTTTAACTCTACGTTTCCCCGAGATTCCATTGATGGGAATAGCTCTTCTTCAATGGCTGAATGGTTCCCCCAAACAGACAGGCTTCTGGCTGTCTTCCTAACTGACCGAATCCCCTACATAGAGCCCACTGTCCCCTGGTGGAAGACAACTGGAGTCATCGTGTACACAGTCAAGCTACTCTAGACCCGGGAGTCCAGGCTGACTGCTAGGAGCCCATCCAGATGGCATAAATTGTAGGAAAGCGAGCACTTTGTTCTGGGCCTGTGTCCCCTGGAAAGCAGGCATGTGTCTCAAACCAAGCAAGCTTTAGCTTTTGACTTCTTCATCAGCTAGCTCCGACAGATTCCATCAGTATAAATGCAGACGGGTAAGTCATTCCAGGCTGCCTGAGCAGCAGATGGACCGGGATCTGGGAACTGGGAATCGGGCTACAGAAAAGTCTCCATTCGGCTGAGTACGGCTGTTGTCGGGATACAATGAAACGTATGTAATTCAAAGATAGATTCTGAAGCCATGAACTGTTTTCCTAAGTCGAAACAAGATTTTTTTGAGGGGGGGAAAAAAAATGTTAGAAAAGCTAGTTTACTTTTAAAAACTGGATGTGAAAATAAACACGAAAGGTTTAACCTGAACCCGAGTGCATTTTGATTCTTGGAGGGAGTCAACAGCCACTCACGGGCCCGTGTTATGTGTTCACAAGGCCGCGTGACTTTCTTTTCTGGGTAAAATTTGCAAAGGCTAGCTGTTTTGATTTACAACAAAACCATTGTGTCTTTCACCTCAAACGTCTGCTTCGCCGTACTTCAGATGGTACAGCTGCGTAGTTGAAATATCTAAATATATATGTATATGTATATTATACAAAATTTTGGAATTTTGACGGATTCATTGTCATCTTTTAAGGTTTATTTATTCATGGATTTTCTTCTCATTCTAAATAAATGTTCACTTCCACGCGCGTTTTCATAATTTTAGAAGAGGGACTTCCAAATTGTATAAGCTTCAGGCCCAACAGCACCCTCTTTGGAACTCTGCCTGGGAGAGACCACGGCTCCTGGGGCATCCTGCCTGGGCCAAGCCACAAGACAGCCTCAGGGTCGTGGGAAGTATTTGGAAACACACCACCTCGACGCCTTATGTGGGCCTTGTGCACGGGAACAGCACACTCTAATTCCTCTATAACATCGTGTCTCTCTGAGGCAAATGTATCACTCAACTTCAGCTTTCTCATGCAGCCACATCTATCTCTACGTTCTAATATTTCCCTCACCACCTCATTCATGCATTCACTCATTCACTCCTTCATAGCACTGTGAGCCAGTAGAGCAAGTAAGATGTGGTTTAAGACTCCGCTCTGAGGATAAATTTCAGGTGCCGTAGAAAGAAGACGACAATCTTGTGACCCAGGTGACAATCTAATTTCTAAGACGGCTGGGATGGACTATTTCATCTTCTTAGTGAGAAATATTTATCAGCATCATGGACTGACGGCCTATATGTGACACCAGAACCCCAGGTTTCCCTATACTTGTGAGATCGTGGGTGCCTCTCGGTTTGGAGTGGAGGGAGAGGACCTGGTCCCTCCTGGGGTGTCATTTACACCTGAGGCATTCACTCAAGAGGGCAGACACACCTGGGACATGCACCTCTTCTCCTTCACTTTAAACTGGGGTCACATGTGGGGTGTGGAGCTTGATTTACGGTCAGCTGTGTGGACTCTGAGATCCCTTCCAGCCTGAGCCTTTGTCAAGGGGGTTCTAAGATTACCCTAAGCTGGTTCTCTGTCACGGGTGTGTGTGTCTGATGGGAAAGTTCAACCTGTCACTCTCCCTGACCTATTGGATTAAGGAGAGCTCCTCTCCTCCAATCGTAAGGCAGACAGCTGAACATCAAGCCCTGATGCCAATTGTTGGTTGGCAGAGCTGCTTGGAGACACCATGCACAGCATTCACATTTCTATATTCTATATTCATACATGTATGAATCTGACAAAGAAAGAGTGGAACCTTTGAGACAGGTTCATCAGATCCATCCTCAAGGAAGTCAGGCTCATGCACTTCAAATAGAAAGTTACTGTCTGGGGCCCTAAGTGTGACCTGGGCATGTCTGAGAGCCAGTTCAATGTTCCCTGGCCTCTCATTAACCTTCAGTCTACAGCCCACTCTCCTGCCCTGATGCCCCACTCTGGCGGCATGGCTCCGGGAGACTGAGACCCAGTCTGATCTGGGGGCAAGCCCCTCCCTGCATCTCTCTATCACCTCCCTTATCCTCATGAGTCCCATGTCCACCTCGAGATTCTTCCCAGCCACAGAGGGCTATCAAGGTCACTGTCCCAGTCCTGTGTCCACCCAGAGCCTCCCTCCGTGCCCTTGAGGACCTGCCAAGGCCATTACCCCAGTTCTGTAACCACCCTGAGCCTCCTCTGGTCTCTAGAAGGAATATCAAAATCACTGCCCCAGTCCTATGTCCACCCTGAGCCTCACAGTGTGGAGGGGTTGTGTCTGCCATTGCAAGCCAAGGGGTCTGTGTGCTGTCACCCCATGCCATCACGAAGGCTGTGGGATGAGCCAACAGTCAGTTACTTTGCGTGCTGGGGATTAAACACACTCATCCTCATCCTGCCTCACACAAGGACTAGTGGCCTCATTAGTCCAGCCTAATATGACCTGTGGGCAGGTTTATAAGCGCTTGTTTCTCAATGATTATACTAGTAATCCTCAAAGTTTGGAGGGCCCCATAAGGGTGCTAAAGAAATGCCCCCTTTCAGCAACCAGATTATCTAGGGTACCCAGAATCCTCCTCCCCTACATACTACAATGCTGCTTTGTCATGGGCTATCATTGGCTAGAAGGGTGCCTTGCTGGCCAATCAATGCCTAAGTGTGTGGATGCTCATTGTCCTGAGGAGGAGTAAAAAAAGAAAGGCCATGAGGCCTGGAGTAGACCACTGGGAGGTTATGACATGGTCCCAGTGACCCAGAAACCACAAGCTACTAGCCCAGTGATTGAAGAACTGACCCCAAGCATCAAAGGGAGTAAGAAAAGGAAGGCCCCCATCAACCCAGGTCCAGAGGCGGTTTCAAGGTGAGAAGATCCCACCCAAGCTCTTCCTCTTCTTTCCCATTGACTCCTAGCAAGAATCCTTCCTTATGCTTACCTGACACACATTCCCTCCTCAGCTCCCATCCCTTCACTTGAAGCCCCTTTTCCCCCAAACCAATGCCCTTCTGTGCTCGCTTTCTTGTCCTTCCAGGAGCTCAAGACAACCATTTAAATTTTAGGAACTATACCATCAAAACAGTGTCTTATTACAAATTCATGAATACCATGGTTATGCACTTTCTTATATTTGTGTGCTTGAGATACCGATGATCTAACGAGCATGCTTGGTATAAAACAAAGCTTGTTTATTCACAAAGGCTGCAGTAATCTTGAAAAATAAATACTTTGAGAAGGTGTATTTTCAGTGCAAAAAGTTGGAAAATTGTGCCTGGAGACAGTTCATTTTGTGTCCTTTCATTTCTCCCTAGAGGAATCTCAGGTGAAGGAAGAGGCATATCAGCCAATCCTTGAAGAAAGGATGTATTTGTTTTCTAGTGGTCTCTCCTGTTCTTTTTTCTTTTTTCTCTCTTTTCCTACCTTCTTTTTGACTGAGTACCTTTTATTATCACCTTCTATCTCCACTCTCTGCTGTCATGAGGATTATGTAGTTTAAGGGCCTTTGGGATGGTAGATGGACACAGGACTGGGGAAGTTGGGATGAGTGTAGACAGTAAGAGGGGGAATAGAGTTGAGGATCCTTTGGGGAGAGTAGTAAGAGAAGGTGCTAGATTAGTAAACTGATAGAGAATCTTAAATTTTACATAGACTGACAAGTTTGGTTGAAATCCAAGCAGATGAGAGGAATGGCAGTAAAAGATGAAGAACTAAGGGTGAATTCAATGTGAAATCTGATAATAATTCATTCATAATGAATTAATTAAATCCCTCAAGAAAGATTTATTGAGCTCTTACCATGGTCCAGGCACTAGGCTAGGGACTAATCAGAGGATAATAATAAGTATCATTAATGAGCAACTTGTATAATCAAATCTTTACATCAATTCTGCAAGGTAATTGAGGTTTTCTTATTTTACAAAACAGGACACTGAGGACCAGCAAAGTTGAGTAATGTCTTCCAGATCACCTAGTATTGGAATATGTTTGTCTGACTCCAAAGCCCATACATGCCTCAGTACACCATATGGCCAAAAAGAGCAAGGAAGGACTGAGAGGTTTTCTGGAATAAGGAAATTATGAGTGTTTTTTGGAATTTGTCAAACACGCACAAAAGTGGAAAGAACAGTATGACGATCCCCATGTATTCATCATCCAGCTTCATCAGTTATCAACATACAGTTCATTCTGTTTCACATATTACCCTTTCCAACTGTCACTGCCCCGTCCCCATTCAGTTACTTTAAAGCAAATCCTAGATATCTCTTTATTCATTACCTTTTCAGACATATATCTGTTTCTTAAAATAACAATGTTATTGCCAGACAACAAATCATCAATAATTTCTAACATTATCTAATATCTAGTCAATACTTAAATCTCCCATATTATTTCATAAATGTCTTTTTACTATCAGCTTGTTCAAATCAGGATTCAAACAAGGTCTGCACACTGCACTTCTTTGTATGTTTTATTCATTTATTTTAATCTCTATCAGTATCTCTCCTCTTGCTTTTTCCTGCCAGTTGTTTGTTGGAGAAATTAGGTCATTGTCTCCTACAATGTCAGAAATCCTGGATTTGGCTGATGGCATCCCTCTCGTGTTTCTTAATGCGTTCTTTTAACCACAGTTATTTACTGTAAATTGATAGGCTTCAACAGATTCAGGTTAGACTTTTTGGCAAGAATACATCATAGATGTTGCTTTGTACTTCCATTTGCATCCACATCCCATCAGGAGTTACTTAAAGACTCCCTGTCTCATTTTTGTGATGTGAGTTCAGGCATTATTAGCCTGCCCCATTCTCCACAAAGTTCCTTGTCACTAGGGTGATACAATTTATCATCCCAGAAGGAGACACGTTTGAGAGTGAAGGAGGGTGTGGTATAGGACAATCAATGTAAAACAGAACTCGCCCCGGGAAAACCACGGCACATGATCACCTCCTATATCAATCTTTCACCTAATGGATTTAGCAGTCACTGAGGGTTATTGTCTAGATCCATTATTTCATTAGCTGTTGCAAAAATGGTGATTTCCTAACTTGATCATTCCTTCTGAATTTATTGGCTGGAATTCTACCATAAAGAACAGCTCCTGGCTATTGGTTTTCCTGAAATATAATCCACGCAAGAAAGGCAGAATTATTGCTTTATTCTTTGCTTTCAGAGTGATGGCTTGCTCTCTTCCAATCTCTTAAAGTGAACAAGAATCATTTGGAGATTTTTTTTTTAGTATTTTAATGAACTCATGGGTATTAATGTATTGGTGATTCAAACCAGTTGTTATTCCTCTGATATTCCACTTTTAAATCTTTTTTGGAGAAATATCTATTCAAGTCCTTTACCTAATTTTCAGTGGAGTCATTTGCCCAAAGTTCCACACCTAGGAACTGACAGCAGTGGGTCATAAACTTTGGAGAGCATGCTTTACCTACTGTGCTGTCACACTGCACACACAGGCAGCATTGTAAACTGCCCTCTAAGAGAAATACTTGGGGAATTAAGGATATAGGCACGTCATATCCCCAATATCCATCTCTCTTGAATTTTTAAGCCTTTTTGAAACCAATTTTAAAAATCTTGGACCAATTAATAAGGAGGCCTCTAAGTTTATGAATTGTTATACAGAATATTATTTTCGTCTGTCTTCATCTTCCAAGTTTCAACTGTCTTCACAGTTGGAGTATTTGGGAATTTGGTGAGTGATTCCACCCTACCTCTTCCCGTATCCTTCATAATCTGATACATTTTTATCATATGCTCTCAGCTTCCTTTTTTCCAGACTCAAGATATGTAAACTACTTTGTTTGTCCCTAAAGAAACAGAGGGAAAATGACACTAGGAATTTAATATAAAATTTGTGATATGAATGATGCATATTTGAAACAAAGTCTCCTCGTTCAATTTCTGTATGTGCCAGACAGTTTAATTTAGGGAAAATTTGATGCGGGTGCTGAACACCAGGCCCTGATCCTAATTGTTGGAAGCAGAGCTACACAGAGACAGCATGTACGGCATTTATATGTCTCTACATCCATATGCTATGGATCTTACAAGGAAAGAATGGAACCCTGAGACCTGGAAAGGTGATAAGCATGAGAATCTTAAATATCTAAAATCTCCTGTACCCTCAGCCTAGCATTAGCAATATCTTAACCTTTGCTATTGGAGAGAGGCTTTGTTGGTCCTGGAGGCCTGCAAAGACTTCTTCTAAGGAAGCTGTCTCAAATGATGTTGCTTATATCATTCAACATCCATCCTGCTAATTTTCATTGCTATCAGACTGATAACAAGGGTAGATATGACTAGGTAAGATCACAGCACATCACAGTACAGGCAAGAAAACACAGTTTCTGTTTGGATGGGAAATACTTTACATTCAGAAGGAAATGCAGGATCTGGCTAATAAGTACTTGCATGAGCTAGGATAATATATGTGTCAATGGATTTTGAGGATGTCGAATCAGCAAGACAGGAGACAAAACATAAGTCCATACAGGGGAGAACTTATTGACATGTGAGCAGAGATGTTGCGTCTTGGGGTTCCGTGTCCTAGGATTGGCCTAATATGCTGCTAGGGTGGCGTCTTTAAGCCTGGACAGCAGCCTACAGTAAAGGAGATGGAGATATGGAAATTTCCTTGGCAATGTGATGTGGAATTGGTGAGAAAGTCTAGAAAAGACAGTTATTACAAATCATTTACTTTGTGAGACCAGGAGTCCTACTTCTGAACTCTGTTCCCTGAGAGGGTGGAGAAGACACTACTGAAATAAGGAATGGAATGGTGAGGGAAGCACTGTCATCTTTGATAAATTCAGTGTTGGCTCCCCTCTGATTAGAAAAAATTATATTAGATCGTTAAAGAGAGGAAGGGTAAAAGGCAAAATTACACACTCTAAATCTGAATTCATAATTTAATAATGAGTTAATACTCAATATATTTTAAGTAGTTAAATAGACATAACTATATATAAAATAAGTTAGTAGGTAAAGTTGGAAAGCTGAACTATTGCATGCTTTCCAGTTACAAATTCCTATTTCTTAATGTATTAATACTCCAGATAATTAGTGGCACCTTATTAGATAATTAGGTTTACTAGAGATAACTACTACTAGTTCGTTAGAGATAACTATTGATATCTAGGAAATAAAATTGAATCCAGGAAGTTGAAAAACCATTTTTCTCAACTCCAAGTTATCATCGCTTGGTGGAATAACGTGTTCTTACTATAGATAAATACTTGTACTCATGCAACTAGTTATTTAGAGATGACTACAGGTAACTATTGAAGCCAGGTATTAGAAAACAAATTAAATTTAGCTTCTTATTTCTTCCTGAAATAGTGTGTTAATACTAGGCATAATTATTGGTACCTAGGTTACTAGTTTATCATACATAACTCAAAAAGCTAGTTTATTAGACAGAATTTTAAATACTGGTTGAATCCACGCATTGAGAAAACATTCTTATCAAATCTAAATTCCTATATGATTTTAGAGTGCTGTGTTAGAACAATAGATATCTAGAGTTTCCTAGTTATAATTTAAATACAGATAAATGAATATAATTATAATACCTGATAGAAAGCAGAAAACTGAAAATAATTTTCTTTCCAACTCTAAATATTTCTTATCGGATTATTGAATTAGTACTACAGACAAGTGTTTGTACCTAGGATACTAGTTAACCAGAAAAGACTAGAAATAACTTGAATGAATAAGTGAAGACAGTAAGTGGAAAACATATCTCCACAAATCAAAATTGTTAGTTTTTGTTGAATTAACACTATAGAAATTTTGTGGGACCTAGGTTAACCATTAATTAAACATAAGTAGAAATAATTATAACAAACTACTGAAAGATGAAATATTAGATTCTTCTCAACTGTAAAATCTTATTTCTTGTTGGATAGTGGGTCAGTACTATATATACCTGAGATTACCTAGAAAATTAGTTAAGAAGAGATAATTAATGATGACTATAATAACTAATAGAAGAAAGGAATCCAAAAATCACTTTTTAAAATCAACATTTAACTCATTTTTTGATGTCAATAATGAATTATTCTCATATGTAAATAGAGGTATCTAAGTAAGTAGCACACTAGAGATAACTAGAATAATAATGGGAAATCAAGTAGTGGAAAACATATTTTTCACAAATATAAATTCTTTTTTCTTCTTGAATTAACTAATTAGTTCTATATAACAAGGTGTTCCAAGGAGATTAGTTAAGGATCAACAGTAAGAGACATCTAGAATGACTGATTGAAGCCAGGAGGCTAAAGATCACATTCTTTTCAACTCAAAATTATCATTTCTTGTTGGAATGAGAACTTAGTGCTATTGATGGTTAGTGTTACCTAGGTAAATAGTTAACAAGAGATAACTACAAATATTAGAATAACTATTTGATGCCAGGAAGCGGGAAAAAAAATCCTTCTCACTTTTAAGTTCCTTGTTCTTATTGGAATAATGCATTATTACCAAAAATATCTACTGGTAACTAATAATTAGCAACTTAGAGATAACCAGAAGTATCCAGAGCAACTAGTTGAGGACCATAAACTAAAGAAAACTGGTTGAATCCAAAGAATTTGAATAATCATTATTTCAACTGAGAATTCATATCTCTGGCTGGAAATATTAGTTCAGGAGATATCTACTGTTTTCCAAGTGACTAGTTAACCAGAGATAACCAGAAACAACAAGAAGACTTCATGAATTAGAAGACCCATTCTTCTCAACACTAACTTCTTTTGTGCTCAAATAATGTGAGGTACTACAGATATTTAGTGGTACCTAAGAAGTTAGTTAAGTAGACATAAGTGATTACTAGGAAACCTGGTTGAACACATGAAGTTGAAAAACATATTCTTTTCCAATCTAAATTCATATATCTTTTAAGTACAGTGAGTTGGTACCATAAACAACTAGATTTACCTAGGGAAGATTTAAACAGAGACATCTATATAGAACAAGAATTATTAGCGAAAGCCAGGAAGCTAAAAATTACATTCTTCTCAACTCTAAATTTTTATTTCATTTTAGAATAATGAATTATATCTATAGATGAATAGTGGTACCTTGATAAATACTTACGTAGACATAAGAATTGACCACTAGAATAAATATTTGATGTAAGAATGACGATAACATCCTTTTCAATCTAAAATTTTATTTCACTTAGGAATAATGAGTTAATATTATAGGGAGCTATTGTTTCATGTATATCAATGTATCTAGAGTTAGCTAGAGAGAAGTAAATAATGGATTCCAGGAAGTGGAAAACATAGACTTCTTAACTGCACTGTTTAATTGTTTGTTGACATAAGGCATTAGTTATATAGATAACTAGTGGTACGTAGGTAATTAGTTATCTAGAGAAATATAGACATAATCAGAATGATGTTTTAGCCAGGAATCTGAAAAAATCCATTCTTGTAAAATCTGATTCCTTTTCAAATAACGTATTTTTATTATAGATAACTAGTAATACCCAAACAACTAGTTTAGCAGAGATAATTAGATATAACCAGGAAATGGGTTGAGTTTAGGAGGTTGAGAGATCATTTTCTCAATTCTAAATGCTCATCTGTTGTTGAAATATGTTACTTCTGTTCTGACTGTGTGTATGAAAAATATGTTAGTACTATAGATAACTATCGGTCACCAGATAGCAATTTAGTTAAGTTAATTAGATATAAGTAAATACTTCATGCAGGAATTGAAAATACATATTTCTGGCCTCTAGCTTCTGATATATTGTTGCAAGCGATGTTAGTTATATAGGTAACTCGTTGTACCTATGTAACTACGTATCTATAAAAAAATCTCAAGTAGTTGGAATACATTCCTGTCATGTCCAATAACTCCTTTATTGTTGCAATGTTGTGTTAGTTATATAGAAATATAGTGGTACCTGGTTTACTAGACATAACTAAAAATATCTAGAAAAATAACTTAGATATTGAAAAAACATTTTACTAAAATCTAAATTCTTATTTATTTTGGAATTATGTATTAGTACTATAGAAAAATACTGGTACCCAGGTAAGTAATTAAGTAGAGATAATTAGAGATTACTAGTAGAAGCCAGGCAGTAGAAAACACATTCTTCTCAATTCTAGCATAGAATTTCTTGGTGAAATAAAGCATTAGTCCTATAGATAACTAGTGGTACCTAGGTAACTAGTTTACTAAACATAAGTTAAAAAAAAACCTGGCTAAATCTAGCCAGTGAAAAAATATTATTTTCAACCTTAAATACCTATTTCTTTTTAGAATATTGATTTACTATTATGGAAAACTAATTAGGGAAGATTTAAATAGAGATAATTAATACAACCAAAATAACTTTGTGAAGCCAGGAAGCTGAAAATCACGTTCTTCAATCTGAATTCTTATTTCTTGTTGTGTTATTGATTTAGTACTAGAGATAAGTAGTGGTATCTAGGAAACTAGTTAACTAGATATGACTGGAAATAACTAGAATATGTATATATATATAAGAAGACAGGAAATAGAAAACACATTCTTCCCAAACCTCAATCTTTATTTCTACTGGAATCTTGAGTTAATTCTCTAAGTATCTTTGAGATCTAGCTAAATATTATCTAGACAAAACTACAGAAAATTAGAATAACTGATGAATTCTAAAAGCTGAAATATTAGATTTTCCTAAAGCATAAATACTTATTTCTTATTTTATGTGTTAGTATCATATATACTTAGTGGAACATAGAAACTTAATTAACTAGAAATGACTAAAGATAACTAGAGTGACTAGTCGAAAGCAGGATTCCAGAAATCGCTTTTCAACACTAAATTTTTATTTATTTTTGGAATAATGGATTAGTTCTATAGATAAGTTGTGATACCTAGGCAAGTAGTTCCCTAGAGATAACTTGAATAACAAGTAGAAGCCAGGAATTGGAAAAATATTTGTCTCAAATGTATTTTTTTCTTTTTTAATTAATGAGCTAGTTTTACACAATTATGTATTTCTAGATAACTAGCTAAATAGAAATTACTAGATATAATTAGAGTAAATAAAGACTAAGGCTGAAAATCATGCTTTTCTCAACTCTAAGTTTTTATTTCTTGTTTGAATAGGAGATTAATATTATAGATGATTAATGTTGCCTAGGTAAATTGTTGTTGTAGGATAACTATGAATAACTAGAATGACCATTTGATGCCAGGAAATGGCAGAATAGGAGTTTTCTACCATAATCCCTGCCCCTACACAGAACTTTGATTTTGGCAATCACCCACAGATGAGAGTATCTTTGTTAGAGTTCAAGAGTCAAGTTTCAAGAGAAGTTCCTGGCCACCGTTGGAGCAAAAAAATACATGAGAATAACCACAATGAAGAGGGTAAGAAACACAGTTTCACTTTACCTGTGTCACTCCTCCCCCAAGGTGGCACAGCTCAGTGCCAAGAGTTTCCCTCAGCCCTCAATTTCTCCCACAGGAGTAAGTGAGAGCGTGTCAGTGAGCACCCAGCTTCCACAGCTGTGTGGAATGCCAGCCAAGATGCCCACTTCTTTCACATCCCACACAGAATAGTGAGGGGACCTGCATGGCTGAGAGGTTGGAGAGAGGCTGGGAGAACAGCAATCAGGGCTTGGAACTCATCAAAGGGACACTACGAACTGCTTCATGGCTCATTCTACTGATCACTTCATGGAATCCATCAGGAAGCCTGACCATGAGACGTTGCGGACACTTCATCTCCAGATCTCCCCAAGTGGTCCACGGGTACCCCCAATGCCCCGTGTACCTCACCCACTCCCACCCCCCAGCGGCCAGCTCCTGGAGTGCACTCCCATGAACAGCAAGTGAGAACTTTTGCAGACGGATAGTGAACACATGCGGAAAGCTTGTCTCACTCTGTGGGATTGGAGGAAACCTCACAAACTTGAATATTTCAGGGCAGCCTCCGAGGGAAAACAAACAGGAGGCTCTTAGCGTCCTTCCTGGCTTTGCAGGATTGAGAGTAGGGATACGATCTTAAGAATTCCCTCTCAAAAGGGAACAAGAAGTGTGTAGCAGGTACATCTATAGAAAAGGTCTGAGAAAGTCTCAGAATCCCTAGCCAGACTGTCCCGTAAGGATATTGCTCTCCCAAAGCCAGTCAGTAAAGACTGGAGGAGGTGACTGCTTCTTCAAATGTGAAGACAGAAACACAAGACTTCAAAGAACATGGAAAATCAAGGAAACATGACACCACTGAAGGAACACAATAATTTTACTGAGACCCAAGAAATGAAGATCTAAGAATTTCTGATAAAAAAATTCAAAACAATTGTTTTAAAGAAGCTCAGAAATCTAGAAGAGAACACAGATGGACAACTCATCGAAATTAGGAAAACAATATATGAATAAAATGAGAGGTTCAACAGAGAGATAAAAATAATAAAATAGAACCAAACAAATTCTGGAGCTCAAGAATACAAGAAACAAGATGAAACAATGCAATAGAGAAAAACAAAAAATAAAAAAATTAAATTAAAAAGTTCAACAGAGACCACAAACAGCAGACTTCATCAAGCAGAACAAAGAATCTGTAAGTTTGAAGAGAGGTCATTAGAAATTATCCAGTCAGAGGAGAAAACATTAAAAAGAATGAGAAAGAGTGAAGATAGCCCATGGGAATTATGGGATACCATTACAAGACTCCCAGAGAGAGAACAGAGAGAGCAAGGGGCAGAAAGCTTATTTAAAAGAAATCCAGCCAGAGGTCTTTTTCTGCCAAAACCAGAAAGGCAAAGGCCTCTGTTTTACTGGTGATGGGAAGGGAAAGAGACAAATGGTGTGGCTGTTTGGAGAAAAGAGGGCATCCAGCAGGAAGTGAGAAGGAAGAGCAAGATGCACACAGCATGTTTTATCTACACATTTAAGCAGCTTCATTTAGTTGCCCCCCACACAGAATCTGACCGGTATGTGAACAGAATCATTGGGCTATGAGGTTTCCATTTCCCAGGCTCTGCTATCTCTACTATTCTAGAGGTCCTGGGAGCCTGTCCAGGGATTGCGTCTCAGCCAGGTATGATGGACGAAACCACATCTTGGGAGGCCTGCATCCAGGTTCTAGTCTTAGCTTTTCTAAGGCCAGCCACATGACCGCTGGCAAGTTGCTGAACCTTGATGTTGGAAAGGGATATCGCAAAGCATCAAAGCTTGTGCTCCGGGTCCAGGCCCTGTGAACAGAAGCTTTTTATAACTGCCCAAATCTACTTGAAGAGAAGGAGGTTAAGGACCTGGATTTTGCTGCCAGTCCCCACAAGCCTCCAGGTGTGTCTCTCTGACCTAGAAGGTCCTCAGTGTCTGGGACCAAAAGACAATCCTTTAAACCAGGCTTTGGAGTTGAACTTTTCGGAAGTCCAGAAGAGTGCAGGACTTCCTAAGGAGAGGTCACGCCTCTCACAGGGCTGGGCATGGGCATTGAGCAACTGAGGGAATAAGTGGTTTTTGAAGGAAAGAGGCTATGGAAACCATTTGTTTCTAATTAGGCACAATCAACTTCAAAATGAAGTTACAACACGTCAGAGGGGAAATGGAAGAGTGCCAAGATAGAAATGAGGTTCCCTGCCCTCTCCACCCCTACTCTTCAAGAGCTCTGAGAGCAGGGAGCAAATATGTGATATCTTTTCTGCCACACACAGGCCCTGCCAAGTCCAGGGCACGGTATTTCATAGGACAATTTTCCTGGTATCTGCTTTAGATGCTTACTTCCTCTGCCATCTTCAGATAGGAAAAAACAAACCTATCTGCCACCCCCACGAAGTCCTGAGAACATGGAAGCCAAGGATACCCCACCACCACCTTGCTGCACCTCAGGAACCGGCCAAGTTCTGCACTATGGCAGTGGGAGGGGTGAGAGATCATTTGGTATAAGTCGTAGAAATGCTGTTACCTGTTTATTGAGAACGTGTTTTTTCTTCCCCTTTGTGTGTGTTGGGAGGGGGGGCAGGGGGACAAGAGGGTGAGCTGCTCAGGCTGCCCATTCTAACCTGCAGTGTCAGAGCACTGACTTAAAAAGACCTATCTACCAGGTCAGAGGCTGCATCATAGAGGGAGGGAGAAAGGGGGGGGGGGTCAGCACCATATGCGAGTGGTGGCCTAAATAGTGGATAGGTACTGGCAAGTCTCAGTGATGTGGTAGACACAATAATGCTCTCCCCTCCAAGATGTCCACGTCTTAATCCCTGGAAACTGTGAATATGTTACCTTACATGGTAAAAGGGATTTTGCAGACATAATTAAGTTAAGGATCTTGAGATGAGAGCCTGGATTATCCAGGTGGGCCCAATGTAATCACAAGGGTCCTTATAAGAGGGAGGCAGAGGTCAGAGTCAGAGTAGGAGCTGTTATAATGGAAGCAGAATCAGAGAGAGATTAGAATATGCTATGCTGATGACTTGAAGATTGAGGAAGGGGCCACAAACCAAGAAATATATAGGTGGACTCTAGAAGCTAGAAAAGGCAAGGGAGGGGCCAGCCCAGCGGCGCAGCAGTTAAGTTCACAGGTTCCGCTTCTCGGCGGCCTGGGGTTCGTGGGTCCAGATCCCGGATGCGGACAGGGCACTGCTTGGCACGCCATGCTGTGGTAGGCGTCCCACATATAAAGTAGAGGAAGATGGGCATGGATGTTAGCTCAGGGCCAGTCTTCCTCAGCGAAAAGAGGAGGATTGGCAGTAGTTAGCTCAGGGCTAATCTTCCTCAAAAAAAAAAAAAAAAAAGAAAAGAAAAAAGAAAAGGGAAGGGAATGGATTCTCCACTAGAGCCCCCAGAAAGAAAACAGCCCAGTCAACACCTTGATTTTAGCCCAGTGAGACCCATTTTGGACTCAACCTCCAGAGCTGTTAGACAATAAATTTGTATTGTCTAAGCCACTCAGTTTGTGGTAATTTGTTATAGCAGTGATAAGATACTCATACAACTGGTAACTAGATAATCTGGCTGACAGGAACAAACTGTGGTCTGGAGGCTTGAGTGTTGATGATGGATTTCCAGTGCCAGCAAGGACTGGGAGGAGATGCTAGGCTCAGCACAGAGGAGCCAGACTCACAGGGCACTGAGCCAGGGTCTGTCACTGGAGCTTGCCAGAATAGGGTGGGGACCAGGTCTCCAGAAACAAGGCAAGAATCCAGAGACTGGGTTCTGTCCAACTTGGGCTTGAATCCAAATTCTGTCACTTATTAGCCATGTGACCTTGGCAACTTATGATGCCCCTCTGAACCCTGGTTTCCTCATCTATAAAATGGAAATAATGGTACCCCCTGAGACGGAGGTATGGGGAGAAATAAATGAGAAAAAATTCCTATGTTTGGTACAGTGCCCGACACACAGACATGCTTAATAAAAGAGTAGCTGGTATTATTGTTATTCCTGGAAGTGGAATGAGCAACACCAGGCTGACCAGGCTCCCTGTCCTTTCTCAGACTAGACACGGGATTAATCCCAGAATTCATGTGCTGGCAGGGGCAGGTGGGAGGTTCTACAAGCTTGGAGTAAGTGGTTGAACGCTCTGGGGACAGCAGACTTGGTAGGTCAATCATCAGCCCTTTCCTCAGGAGTCCCATGAAGGAAGGAGAGCCACAGGTTCTGGGATTCATATTAGGAGCACAGAGTACCCATTTCAATCCCCCAAAAATCTACATATCTATTGGGTCCTGAGGCTCCTCTGCCAAGTTAGGGCATAAAATGGATTTGGAAGCTGGTGGCTGATGTTTTCAGGGTGGTCACAGCAAGTCCAGGAGATAGGTGTTCCCCTCCTTATCTGACCCCAGAGTCCAAGGAGGCCTTCTTGCAATGGTCAGCTCCTCCCATGGGAATTTGAAGCAAAATCTTGGTTGCTGGGGCACTTCCATAAACTCTATTGAGCTGATCAGGTAATCTCAGGTTGAACTTCAAAAGTCATAGTGTCAGTTGAAGATCAGATGGGGGAAAGGGATTGTAAGAGAGATTTGTATGCTTTGACTTTCAGCTGCAAGTAACAGAAAGCCCACTTTCAGGTGGTTTCAGCAATATGGAAGCTCTGTTATCTCAAGTCTCCAGAGGTCCCGAGGCAGGAGCTCTGGGATTGTTAACACAGTGTCCCCTCAAGGCCATCAGTGGCCAGCTTCCTTCCATCCTACTGTTATGCAACCCTCAATGAACAACCTTTGTCCTTGAACTGCTTCCTTCATGGTGACAAGATGATTGTTGGGGTCCTTTGTAACACATAGACATGACAATGTCCAACTGATGAAGGAGGAACAGGAACTTTCCCCCCACTAACCACCCCTCAATGTCTCACATCATAAGAATGGGGACCTACCTTCTAGAGCTGGAAATGATCCCACACTCCCCTGAAACCCACTGGCCTTGTGGAAAAGGGTGGATACTTGGACAAAATTGCAGTTCTCTGAGGAAGGCAAGAGAAAAGATGTTGTTTGGACATTTACCACATCTACTGCACGTAGGGAAAAGTAGAAAATACAGAAAATACTTTCCTCTAAATGAAAGTACGGAAACATGGGGCTGACAGTCTAAGAGGCATAGAAATGTTAATTTGTGTTTTCCCCCTTTCTTATCCATCTTCATGGAAATAAGATAAGAACTAGAATACAAAAGAACAGAAGGAAAATTTATGGGGGAAATTCCTTCAGAAGCAGAAGAGAGAACATTGTACACATTATTTCCTACATCAAGGATTTTTAAGGCTGCATGGGAAATTGCCACAGTATCCTATGACACGGCTTTCTCAGTGCTGGCTGTGCAGCAGAATTGCCCTGAGAGCTTTTTCAAACTACACATCTATGACTGAGCCCAGCCCCTGGAGATTCTGATTTGATAGCTCTGGAGTGGGTCCAGGAATCTGCATTTTTATTAAAGCTCTGCAGGTAACCTTCTAGCACAAGGGTTGTTGAGGGGCACTATGTCACCCCTTACAAAGGCTGACGAGTCCGAAGACGGAGGAAACTCTTGTTTTCCTTTCTGCTGTTCAGTACTCTTTAGGCACTCTCAACATTAAAGTAACTTTGCAAGTTCTTAAATACTGGCACCAGTCCCATTTTCTCTCAGCTCCAACTCGCAGCTCAACATGTATGCTTCTTTGGTAAAGTCCTTCAGGTATAGCTCTTGGATTTTGACAACTGAAATCTAGCAGGAGGCCAAGGTGAAGCACAAACTCAGAATGAAAAGTAGAACCACGGTTGACGAAGTGTTCAGTTAACATTGGGATATAGACAAGACTGACTGCCTTGGACATCAAGTAAAACAGGGACCTGACTTGTGAGATTCACAGAAGAATTTATTTAAAAGGTAATTTTCAAAAAAGAATACATGTGGAAGTTGACTTGTATGTATTCAACTTGATAAGAAGAAATCTGGAATACAAGAAAAAGTTGGTACAGCTATTTGACCATTACTTAGATAAGGAAGAAAGGCAAGAGCAATAAGCTGTATTACAACTCCCAACCCCTAATTTGCCACCCTAATATTGACTGATTTGAAGCTTTACTATGTGACCAAGTTCCCATGTACTAAAACATATATATGTAAACAGCATCTAGCTTCAAAACATTTGAAAAGTCCTAGACTGGACGACCCAAAATAACCTTCCAAACCCATAGCTCTCTCTTCCTCTTTCTCTTTCCAGAGTTCTCAGAGTTCTCAGTGTTCCTTACTGACCTTTTTCACGTTGGACAACTCTACCCACTGTGAGCATCACTCCATTTGTCCCAGCCTATATTGTCAATCCTCAAGTGGCAGTCATTGTGAGACTTTTCTAGGGACCCAGAAGTACAAACACATAATAACATACAAGACCATCATGCTCTGAAAAATCCCAACCGTATTTTATATAAAGGTTCAAACAGTAATTTAATACTCGACATTTACATTCAAACCCATCTTTGATTTCAAAGCCCCAACAAGAAATCAACCCTCAACTCACTCTAATTTACAGAGGAGAGAGAGAGATTTCCAAAGGTGTCTTACCCACACAGTACCCAACATAATCATAGGCAAAGAGAAGGACCCTAACATTTCCTACAACCACATCTCAGGGTGGGAAGGGATGTTAAAAAGGTTAATCTGCAGCAATCCCCACATCCAATGGCTCTACTGAGTATTTCCATTTATTCATAGGCTTTCTTTCCAGTGTGAATGCTCTGGTGCTGAATAAAGGCTGAGGATTCAGTGAAGGAATTATAATATTCATAGGACTTTTCTCTAGTATGAATTTTCTGATGATGCATAGGGGATGTACTCTGGCTGAAGGCTTTCTCACATTCCTTACATTTATAGGGTTTCTCTCCAGTGTGTGTTCTCAGATGTTTTGCAAGGTGTGAGCTCTGGCTGAAGGCTTTCCCACATTCTTTACATATAAAGAGTTTTTTTTCTGGTGTGAATTCTCTGATGCCCAATGAAGGTGTAATGGTCATGGAAGGACTTCCCACGTTCACTACATTGCCAAGATTTCTTTTTCTCACAGAAGCCCTGCTGAGTAATCAGATCTAAATTTGGCATCAGGTTCCCTACTTGTGTGTCACAGGTACGGAGACTCTCTCCTGTAGGAATTCCCTGTTGCGAAACAAGGATTGACTGCAGACTGAAGCTTCCCTCAAAAGCACTGCATTCATAGGCAGCACCCTCCCTGAAGTTTCTCTTGTGCGATATTGCTACTTGTCCTGAATGTCTCTCTAAGTGGCCCTCACATGCGCAAGTCTCACACAACATAGGGTCCCAGGGACTGTTCCCTGACAGTCTTTCTCTCATTGCTCCCTGGAATGAGTCTTCTTCAGAAATGTCTTGCTGGGGAATCGATTCCTTAGTCTCAGGTCTCATTCCCCAATCTGAAAGAAAATACAAAAGTGGGGATTGGGCCAGGGCCATGTGATGGAAAACAGTGCCTCTAATGCATACGTAGTATGAACAATTCTCAGAGTCAGCTCTGTAATTTCAAGAGGAAATTAGAATAGAGAGGGTAGACAGGCAGGCAGATAAGCAGGTAACACAAGTGGTGCATGAGAAATGAACGACAAGGAGAATTCTATGGTCTGAACGTTTGTATCCCCCCCCCCTCCCAAATTCATATGTAGAAACCTAATCCCCAAAGTTATGGTATTAGGAGCTAGGGCTTTTGGGAGGTGATTAGGTCATGAGGGTGGAGCCCTCATGAGTAGGATTAGTGCCTTTATAAAAGAATCCCCAAAGAGCTAGCTCACTCCTTCTGCCACGTAAGGAAATAGCCAGAAGTTAGCAGTCTGCAATTCAGAAAAATAGCCAGAAGTTAGCAGTCTGCAATTCAGAAGATGGCCTTTACCAGAATTCAACCAAGCTGGCACCCTGATCTTGGACTTCCAGCCTGTAGAACTGTGAGAAATAAATTTCTGTTATTTATAAGCCACTAAGTCTATGGTATTTTGTTATAGCAGCCCAAACAGACTAACAGAGAGATCCTGGTATTTTGTTATAGTAGCCCAAACAGACTAAAAGAGAGAACCTGGCTAGGAAAGAAAGCCATGGGAAAGGCTGTAAAGAAGGGCTGAAGATAGTGGGGAACAACATGAGATGATCCCAGAGCTCAGCCTGGGGAGACCGGGAGATATGACCAGGCACAGCAGTGTCCCTTCTGCATTGTTATCTCTATTTACTTGGATCATCTAATGGCCTTTTGACAGGTTTCCTTCCCTCCAGTCTATCCCTATCCCAATCAATCTTACATATTGTCGGGTAGGAAACTAAAAGCTCAGGGGTACAGGTAGTATTTTCACCTCTTATTCTTTTTTTTTTTAAAGATTTTATTTTTTCCTTTTTCTCCCCAAAGCCCCCCAGTACATAGTGGTATATTCTTCGTTGTGGGCCCCTACAGTTGTGGTATGTGGGACGCCGCCTCAGCGTGGTTTGCTGAGCAGTGCCATGTCCGCACCCAGGATTCGAACCAACGAAACACTGGACCACCTGCAGTGGAGTGCGCGAACTTAACCACTCGGCCACGGGGCCGGCCCCTCACCTCTTAGTCTAGTTGATATTATCTTTGAAAAGGGAGTACACAGGAAGCAGAAAGATGCTTTGACTTTGCTGATAAAAATTTTGGAACATGCTTGATTATACTGGAATGGATATCTCTTGGCAAAAGACAAAAAGTTTATCTAGGAATGACATTGAAAACATGTTTTACAGAAGATTCATCAAACTGTTAAAGAATTTAATTTCAATAGGACTCAAGGAGAAAAAAACACACTGGTAAAACCAAATACTATGGCGGACAAAATACGTGACTTGGCAATACTGTCCAGTTCAACACAGGAGTAACAGTTCAAGACCCATCTTAAGTCTTCAGCCACCGATGCATAATACATAAAGTAAAGGGGACAAAGACAATTAAACTGAAATTGTTTACATGAACAAGATTTAATATCAACTGAGATTTGCTCAGGGAGACTCATTAAAAGATTATGGCAATAGAAGTGAGAACTTGGGGATGTGAAAGTGATGGAAATATCAGAAAAAAGTAGCCAATTTAACTCTGAATTAGTAATAGTGGGAAAAGAGGGCAAAGTTTGTGACTTTTTATAGTCAAGCCATCCTATCTTCCTCTGCCATAAACCTTCCTGGATCCCACTCCTACTCCCTCCAATTGAAAGTGATCTTTGCCTCTATTAAAGTCTCAAACCCCTTTGTAACTCTCTTATGAGATTCATCACTGCCTACCTTACAGTATATTATCCAGGAGGGCAGAAGCTGTATTAGATTCACACCAGTTATCCCACAATACCCAGGATATAATAAATCTTTGAAAGAAAATGTTCTGAGAAAATGGTTGTGATTCCACAGACAACAAGTCTAGAAGGAAATCAGCCACATGAGGGATGGGAGAGTCTACTCTACACTGGAGAATTCTGACTCTATAGCTATGAACATCAAGCGAAAAAGAGGGGTGTGCACCTAGGGAATCAGTTTGGCTGCACTGGGGACATTCTTATGAGCCATGCTATGACAAAGATATGAGCAAAGGAAGAAAGGAATGGTACACCTATAATGTCAAATGTGGTATGTAGCTCATTTTCTCTTCCTTGGCCACCAGAATATCACTCACTCTTGGTTTTCCTCCCACTCCCTGACAGCTCCTTCAGTCCCCTTTGCTGGTTTTTCCTAATATCCCCAAAGCACAGTCCTTAGACCTACCTATACTTCATCTCACTCTCGGGGTGGTTATGCCCTGTGTCACGGATTTACATACACAAATACATACACTGACTTCTCCCAACTTTATATGTCCATTCCACCGGAGCAACAGACTCATATCCAACTGCAGGCTTGGCACTTCTACTTGAATGCCTGATAGACACCTTAAACTGAACATGATCAAAATCTATTTTGTCCCTCCAACCTGTTCCTCCCACATCTTCCCCATCTCAGTTATGCCAATTCTATCTTTCCAGTTGCTCAGACCAAAAACCTGAAAGTCATCCTTGACTCTTTATCTCATACCTCATCATCTGATCTATCAGCAAATCCCATCAGCACTATCTTCAGCATATCTCCAGAATCTGACCACCTCTCACCCCCTCCATGACCACCACCCTAGTCCAAGTCAGCATCACCTCTCTCCTGGATTATTGCAAGAGCATCCAAACTGGTTGCCCTGGTTCTGTTTTACTCTTCAACACACCCTCCTCACAACAGCCCAAGGGATTATCTTAAAGCATTATGGCAGATTGTGTCACTCATCTGCTCAAAACACTCCAGGGGCTTCCCCTCTGGGTCTGAGTCAAAGTCCAGGCCTTTACAATACTGTAGAAGGCTCCCTACATCATGGCCCCGGGGAAGCTCTTGAACTCACCTCCTCCCACTCTCACGTGCACTCCCTCTACTTCAATCCCACTGGCCTCGTTGCTTTTTCTGTAAGATATCAGAGGTCCTCTTTCTTCAGGGTCTTTGTCTGGATCCTTCTGTAATACAGTTGGAGTTCTTTCCCCCCAAAATGCTGTCTTGATTCCATTTTGAAGCCTTGGCTACTTCAAGCAGCTGATTAAGTCTGCACTCCAACTACTTCCCTTATCAGCTCTCACGGTCCGGGCCACTGTGCACCTGCCCTAATGACCCTGGGGCCAGGTACTAGACAACTAGAGACAGGCCCTATTCCCTGGAACTAGGTACTAGACAACTAGAGACAAGCTCCTATTCCCTGGAACCCAGGAAATTACTCAAATTAGTCAATCCACAGGGATCTCATAAAACCTAGCTAACTCCTGCTTGCCATATGTAGTTGCCCCCTAAAGCTCCAGCTTGCTGTTACCCTGCCCCTAGCTACAGCCCCCTGTGTGGTCTGCCTGACAGCCTTCTCTCGTTTGGAGCTGTAAGTAACAAAGAGTTCTGCCTTTCATTTATCTGAGTGGCCCATCGTCAAAAGAATCTTTAAATCTTATAAAACACTTTCTTCCCTCAGAAAGGTTCATGGCTTGTTCTCTTAACTCCTTCAGGTCATTGCTAACTGGCACTTTCATACCGAGGCTTTCCCTGACTGCCTATGGAAAACTGTAGTCCCCAGGCCTGGCACTCCATATCCCTTCCCTGCTTTATGTTTCTTTCACTACTTTCCAGGCCTCACATGTTTATTGTGTCAATTGCTGGCTCCCATTGTGATAGCATCACTATGAGGGCAGAGGTTTTTGCCCCATAGTAGGTGTTCAATAAATACTTGAGTAAATGAGCGAATGAATGAATGAAATGCTAAGAGTAAACTAGAGAAACAGTGGGGATACTTAAGTCTCAAATAAGCTATGACCGACAAAAAGAACAAAAATAGCCATAAAACTTCCCAACAAAACAAGCCCCAAAGGACTTTTTAACCTATATGTGAAACAAGTCATCCAAGCCCCTCTAGTAAAAGGTCCCTGTGGTTCACACAGTAGTGCTCATCAGACATCCTCTTTACTCCTCTACGTTTCCCAGTCCCTCCCCACTCTGTTCTGACCTCATGCAGTCAGGAAGAGCCATGTGACTAGTGCCGGCCTGTGGGCTATATATTGGAATGATGTGTACGTTTCTAAACCAAAGTATTTAAGAGCTAGTGTACTTTGTTCTTTGAGTATGAGGAGATCATGTGTTCCAGAGGATGAAGCTACAAAGTGGTGGAGTCTCCATTAGAGTGGGTCCTTGAATACTCCAAGGAGCCAAGGCACCTGCTGACCTGTGATGAGTATGCAGAATGAGCAAAAAAGTAACGTTTTGTGATAATAAGCCACTGGGACTGGAGGCTGTCAGTTTTGCAGCATAGCCTGTCATATCCTGACCAATCCCCATAGTCTGTAATGTTGGGCATCTGGTCTCATGGGGCTACTGATTTCTATGTTCATTATAGCTTTGAATATCTACAGGTGACATCATTTGTATGGTTAATAGACAATGGAAACAATTTTTTAGTTCAGGATGGCTTCCCTTTCTTCTCTCAAGGGGCAATATGCATGGTGGTTAAGAGTCTAGGTTCTGGCACCAGACTGCCTGGGCTTCTGTCCGAGCTCATCCATTTATAGTTTTCACTCTCTGGCCTCCTTACCCCACTTGAATAATGAGAATGATACTAGGATCTAGGTTCATGAGGATTAAGAGTTAAAATACGTACCTTGTACACTTGTACAAGCATGCGAGACAAACGTCCTCTTGGATCTGATACTCATTGTCACGTGTAGATCATTCTCCTCCCTTCCTCCCTAAAACAACCAAAACTTTTAATATCCAGTCATCAGACTCTGCTAGCCTCTACCCTTCCTTGCTGTAGTCATTATTGACTGATTCCAGGTCAGTACCCCTCTTTCCTTGCACACTGTAGCTCCTGGATGAATGTTCACTCTCCTCCTCAAGCCATGAAGGAGGATGGCTGTCTCCTCCCCTCTACCTGCTGTTTATCTCTCCTCTTCAGGTCCTCTTCCCCTCCTGACCCTGAAGTGTTACAGTTCCAAAGTTTCCCTTCTCTTCCCTGTGTTCACTTCACTCTACATTCTCCCTGAATAATCTCATCCTGGCTTCAACTTTAACAATGTCTTCCAAATCTCTACCTCTAGCTTCTACCACTCTCCCAAGCTCTAAATCCAAATTTCTAGAACTACTGAAAACTCCAGGGGCATCTCATTTTCAGTGTGTCCAAATTTAAACATTAAACATTATTTCCTTCACTACACTGGAATCTCTTCCAAAAAAGTAAACACTCCAACTCCGCCTCCCCATGCATGCTCCACAACTGTGCATCTCCATTGCTGGCATTGCTTCAAATTTAATTTAACCTAACAAATATGTAACAAGCATCTACTACAGTGTCACACTCCATCCAATTCAGTCCCAAACCTGTACTGGCTGTTTCTAGTATACCTAACGAAGGAGAAACAAAAATGAAAAACAAATAGCCCTTCTCCTTCGTGTGTGTGTGTGTGTGTGTGTGTGTGTGTGTGTGTGTTCATACTGTAAGATCCACACTGAAGAGGAAGAATAAGTGTACACTTCAGGGGTTTTTAGTACATTCCCCAAGTGAATCTTATGCTCTCTGGAGTTCGATACTGACTGGCCCGAGGCAAGTTCACCTTCAGGGCAAATGAGAGTCTGAGAAAGTGCAGCAAATTCTCCAAAGGCAGCTCACAAACAAATAGACAGGAACCTGAGTGAGGGTAGAGCCAGCCATGCGGGGGATTGCTAATGGTCATCTTGGATTCTTTCTTCTCTTTATTTGCCATTGCCAACTGAGCACCAGTATCACCTCAGGCCTCTCCTCTGCGGCATGACGGATGTCATCGAGGACTGAGTCATTGAGTTGCCCGTGGCAGTCAGGAGTCAGGTCTCCTGCCTTACCTAAGAGCATTTCACTCAGCTCCTGTTTATGGAGCCCGAGGCACAGGCACAGAAGCCTTCGGACAGGGTGGCTTTCTGACATGCCCTCGGCACCAACTCCATGTGCAGAGTCTTCCTCGTGGACAGCCTGGCAGCTCCCCTCAAGCTGAGGGCTTGCTCTGCCAGACTCACCACTTGGCTCCCTTTTATTGCTCATGGAAGGGCCTTTAGGGTAGTTTTGTCCCGAGAGAACTATGTTCCAGTAAGACTCCTCAGTTTGGAAATGACCCTTCCTCCAGGCCCTATGATCTTGACAGCCCTCTCCGTCTCCCTTTCCCTCTCTCTCTAAATGGTACCATATCCCTGTGGTAGTCCAAGCTATGCACCTGGAACTAATTCCTCATACTTCTTTCTCTTCTTCATTCACCCACATTTACTCTGTCACCAAATTCTGTCCATTCACCTGCCAGTAGTCTTCCAAATCCACCCACTTCTCTCTATCTCCACAGCCACACCACAAGTCCAAGCTGCCACTATCTCTAGCCTAAACTACTGGCTGCATTTGCCTCCTATCTGGTCCTCCTGTGGCCTCCCTTTCCTCTTCCATCCTTCTTTTCCAAAGCAGCCAGAGAGATCTTTTAAAAAGTAAATCCAGCCTATCACATCTCTCTCTGAAAAAACACCAGGCAAGGGCTTCCTATCGCCCGTGGAAATAAATCCCAACTCCTTCCCATGGCCTTCAAGATCCTGCCTCACCACCCAGGTGCCCATCTGAACTCACCTCATGCTGATCCCACTCACTCTTCTCCAGCACTAAGACCTCCTAGTTCTGAGCACATACCAAGTTCTGATGTGCTATTCCTTCTTCTGGGAGTGTTCTTCCTCTTCAGATGGCCAACACCTCCCCAACCCTCAGGTCTCCATCCAATACTACTGCCTCAGCAGATGTGGTAGGAAGATTTATTTGGTCACAAGTCTTCCTTCCCTCCCTGGTTCACTGTAGGTGGAATACATTTCCATGCTCCACTGCCTTTGGGCTTTGGTCCGTGACTTGCATTGGCCAATGAAATGTGAATGGGCATGAGGTACACCATGTACAGCCAGGGGCTTTAACGTGCTTGCATGGTTTGGCTTGCCCTCTTCTGCGCTTGCCCTAGAATATCAGGGGATCTTGCCTCACTCAGGTAGCCACTGCTCCTTCCATCTGGGTCCCAAATGAGAAGACACGCAGAGTAGACCTGAAGCCATCTCACAACCTGATGTACAACCACCAAAACCAACCCAAAGGCCTGTGCATGAGAAATACATGTTGTAAATTACTGAGGTCTGGGGACTTCTTGTTATACAGCAGTATCGCAGCAAACACTGACGAATGCCTCAGGGGAGAAACACTTACCCCAAACTAGAGAATGAAGTGAAAATCTAGATAGATAAACAGTGAGATATCCAGCTCCATTTCGCACCCAGCTCCCAGACCATTGGCAACCAGGTGAATATCTCCCATGCAAAAGATGAAAAGGGATTTCTCCATGGAGGGAAAAAGAAAAAAAAATTGGTCAAGAGAAAAGACTTGCAGACACTAGCCATGAGAAAATCCACCATAAAAAAGTCAGTTCACCTCCTTGTTACTCTGTAACCTTGCCCTCCACTGAGTAGGGCTACCCGACCTCCACACACGCAGAACTTCCAATTAGTTCTAACCCATTTTTAAGGGCCTCACTCTTCTTTTTAATAAAAAAAATGTACCAAAATACTCATTTCAAAATGGGAAAAAAGTACATGTCCATCAAAAGCGGCTTTTCCACCTTTGCGAAAGGGAGCGATAGTGTGCATCTTGGGGCCCAAGCAGACGCCCCTCACTGCAGCACTTCTGCATTGCTTCATGGCCACTGCCTCTCTCTGTGCCACTGCCATATTTAGCCTGGACAATTCACTATGCTCCCAATCACGATCTCCTCGCCTGGGCTTCTTCAGCACCCATTCTTCACACAGCAGTCTGGGGATCATTCTAAAATGTCCTCTGATCATGTCACTACTTGGCTCAGAACACTGCTGCGGCTATCAGACCGCTGTCCCTGCCCTACAAGGCATCTGCCTAGTCCTCCTAGTGCAGCTCCTACTCGTCTCCCTTTCACTGGTTCTACTCCAGGCAAGGTGCACAGGCCTTTGCATTTCTTGAAAATACCTGTCTCAGAGATTGCACCCTTATTGCTCCCTTCACTTGCCTGGGCTCATTTTTTCCCAGTCCTTCCAAAACTGGGGCTCCTTCTAATCCTTCTATCATCTTCTAAAAGTGGCTTTTTTAACCACCCTGTCTACAGTAAGCATCCCACCTCAACACTTACTTTTCATCTTTTTGTCGTAATATTGACCATGATTTGTAATTGTGTAGGTATTTTTCCTTCCTTGAGTTATTGTCCATTCCCCTTGTGACTGTAATGACCAGTGGAGCAGGCCTTGCTATGGCACTCACTGCAGAATTCCCAGAATATGGTGCAAGGTCTAGTCCAGAGGAGGCCTTCCAGAAACAGCTCTGAATGAAAGGAGAAGGTGGCATCAGTGATGGGGTGAAAAGTGGCTTACATAAGCGCTCACTAGAGGGTAAACCACTGAGCTTCTGTGTGTGTAGCTTGGGGGAGAGAGGGTGGGTTTATGTAGAAATGAAACACGAGTGTTTCTCTGTCCCACTACCAAGTCCTCTGCCTTCCCGCCAGAGCGCTTCCCTCCCCTGGTCCCACTGCTAGCCCCGAGTCACCCAGCTGAGGGCTGCAGCAAAGGCAGAGAGACTGGAGAGAAGGGAGAGGACCGGACCCTGCGTGCAGAGTGAGGGTCCTGGAGGAAGCGTCGAGCCAAAGAGGCTGGAGAGGAAGAAGGGAGGGAGGAGAAAGCTAGGTCCGTGTTGGGAGGGAAGGGGGACCCTTCCTGCAAGTGGCAAGGGCTGCCTGGAGGAAGCCCCTAGGCCCAGATCACTTCTCCGTGGCCTTAGGGGGACACCTGTCCCTACTGCCCAATGGCCCCTGCACCCCTAGGTGCCCACAACAGAAGGGGGGCACTTGGGGCCTCTGTGGGGATGACGGCGACATGAGAGGGGAGCATCGGCCCAGGTTAGGGTGGGACTAGACAGACTCAGTGGGATGCTGCCCTCTCAGCGAGGGCGGTGTGAATGCTGCCCCCAGCCCTCCATACGTGAATAACAGGGAAACGGAAGACCCTTTCTCCCCACGTGCACGTGGTGGGCAGCGGGGTGTGCACCAAGTTGGGCCTGGGGATAGCACTCAGAGTCTAATGTCCCTCGGGAAATCCTGGAGAGAGGAGAGACAGGGACATGGCCTGAGGTGGCAAGCCCCAGCTGAGCCCCAGGAGGGGGAGGAGCCATCCTGGAGCCATGGATGCAGGGGAGAGGGCAGGGGGCAGAGGGCGCCTGTCCTGGGGGCTGTGCCGGACAAGGCTCAGGGCTCCCAATGACAAGCAATGTGCTTGGCTCTGGGTCTAGGAACCACGGTCCTGGGAACACCAAGTGCAGCCTAAGGGGACAGGAGCTCCTTGTTGCAAACTGCAGTGATGCTGCAGGCTGAGGGGGCAGGCAGGAGGCCCGAGGCTGTGGCCCACAGCGCGGCAGGGGTCACAGGGTCGGTCTGGAGCACACGTGTGAGCTGTGGCCCGGCCCTGCTCATCCCGAGGCCCTGCTGCCCATCTGGGGCCTTCCCCAGGCCTCCCCTAGGGACCATTCTGTCCGGGGAAGGACCCTGCGGGCTCTGGGATGAGAAGGTCAAAGGCGACCCCTCAGCCAAGCTCAGCCCTACCAGCCCCGCAGGAGCTCCTCACCTTTCTGCACAGCCTCATCTTGCTCCTTCGCCCCGTGTCCCAGGGCCCCACCAACTGCGAGGCTGTGCCAGGCCCCATCAGTCTTGCTCCTTGGCCTCTATGAGGAGGCCTGACTCCCGAGTGGGGTGGGGGTGGAGGTGGGGGCCCGAGTCTTCCCCGATATGCACCCCCTGCCCACATCAGCCATCTGCCCTCCCCCCACCGTGTCCCATCTTGCCCTGGGCCTCTCCAGAGCCCTGGCGCTGGTCCCCGCATCTCGTGGCCTGAGGGCAGCCGCAGCACGAGACAGCAGGCCTGGGGGGGGGGGCCTGGGAGTGCCCCAAGGTCAGACGTGGCAGGGTTAGAGCCCACGTCTGCAGGCTCCCTCTCTGGCGTCTGGTGCACTTTCTGGAACAGGGGCTTGGCCAGGCGAGGTCAATGACCTGTTCCAGTCTCACCTCAGCCCCTCTGTCGCTCTCTCTTTTCCATTTTTGGCAGGACCTGGCCACCCTTGGTTGTCATCAAGCTTGGACCGGGGCTCCGTGTGTCCGTGGTTGGCTGAGAGTGACCCGGGCAGTGTGCACAGAGAAATGGCGCACATCGAGACATCCAGCGGGGCCCAGAGGACGCCAGAGAGACACCCCAACACCTGCCCCGGCAGAGGGCCGGCAACACGGCCGTGCCGGGATCAGATGGGAGCCAAAGGCCAGGGCCTCCTCCCCGGGGCTCTTCTGCCGCCGCCTCTAGGAGCGAGGGCTCTCGCAGATGACTCCAGACTGCACAAGAGGAGAGAAAAGCTGAGAACTCACAGCCGTTGTGTCCCCGTGCACAGGCAGTTGCCATGAACGTGTGGCACGTGTCCAGCCAGGCTCGCTCTTGGAGGCTTTAAAAAGGCACTGATGTTGGTGAGATGCGGAAGCAACACATGTTCGCCCCTCGGAGAGAGCGTCCATCACCATTACCCACGCACCATGGGTCTTTCCTTGGGCTGTCTCCTGGGGCTGTCACCATTAATAATCTGCCGCGTCTCTCTCAGCTGTGTTTCTGGGACTGTCACTGCTAGCCACACACCTCGAGCGTCCTTTCCAGGCCTGGGTCGTGTGGTCAGTTGGCCTGGCCTGGAATCCCAGTGCCTCCACTGCAGAGCTGTGGTACTTTGGGTAAGTGCCTGAACCTTCCTGTGCCTGGCGTCCTCATCTGGAGAAGAGGGGTCATTACAGGACGCTCCTCCCCCCAGGGCTCCTCTGAGGACTCGTGGAGCGGGTGCAGGCCCCGTTGCTCAGCCCACTGCCTGGCACGTAATAAGAATTCATGTTACTTTTGGCTGTTTTTTCATAGTTAAGGTTATGCTATATATGTGCACAATTCCGTGTTTTAGTTATTTTTTCTTTAGCAAAATATTAGCTATGTACCCCAGTTCTGTAACTCTTTCTTTTTGCGTTATTGGTATAGTCTATAATATGGTATTATGTCCAGCACAATATAATGCTTTTGCAACGTTTTGACTAAGTATCTTTTTGCATGAATATTTGTTTGCTTTTCCAATGATCTCTTAAAAATATCACTGGAGGGTCAGAGAATTTTAAGACTGTTGATCCGTCTTCTTTAACAGGACTTTGGGCAAGAAATACCAAATTGCTTTCTTAATGCCAGCAAATGAAAGTGCCCATTTGTTTTCCAACTATCATGTTTAATTGCTGTTTTACAAATGGCATAATTTATCCTCTCTTTATTAGCATTTATTTGGTGGCTAATTACAGTAGGACTTAATATTTAAAGGCTATTTGTATTTTTTCTTTGGTAAATTGACTGCACCTATCCATTACCCACTTAGCTGGAGACTCAGTATTTTTATTCTCAAGTTGTAAGACTGATTCATATATTAACCTTTTGTCCGTGAAATTTGCTGTCACTCACACTTTAGTTGTGTTTATGATGCTTGATGTAAAGATTTAAACATTCTTTATATTGTTGTATTTATTAAGAGCTTTCCTCTGTAATTTCTTTCATTACTTTTAAGCTCACAATATTCTTTTCTGTGTAGAAAGAATGTAATTATTCATCAGGATTTTATTCTAATATTTTTCTTTATATTTAGCTTTTAATCCTTTTAATATATATTTCAGAGTGTTACATGTGTTAAGGATCTACACAGATTTTTCCTTCAAATAGCTAAATGTTCTGGTACCATCTTTTAAACATCCTTCCATAGTGATGATTGTTGTTTGCTTTATTTATATTGTACATATGTGTGCATGTGTATCCCACATGTAGTGTCTTTAAGATCCACTCATTTGTTTATTTTGATGCCACGATGACTTGGTTACTCTACACCCTACATTTCTACCTTACAGCACTGGAAGAATGTGAAATTCTGACATCAAGTGAACCATGGGCAAAAGCATATGAGAAACAATTTTTAAATATCAAGTTTTTTGTGAAGATAACCTAAGTTTACATTGCTTTACTACCTAAGTTCTAATTTGGCCAGTGAAGGGAAAGGAACCAAGGAGCATTTGGAAGAGGCCCAGAAGGAGGGAAAGTTACAGGGAATATAGCACGATGTGACAAATTGAGCATTTTGAAGAAAATCTGCACTGTCTAACATGGCAGAGAGGAGCAATAGAACAAGGGTGAGTGCTGGCCACTGGGGACCTCCTTCAGGGGCAGAGGTCACACGCTGAGTACACATTGGAGGAAATTTTTCAAATTCAAGAGACACACTTCATATTAGTTAGAAGAAGAAAAAATAGGAGTGAGCATGAAGTTCTGATTTTGATAAGAGGCAGAGCAGGCATCACTTCAGGAGGAATAGATGGAGTTGACAAAGGGAGAGAAGACAGAATAATTATAGGGGCAAGAGTCTGAGGAGGAATTAAGGATGGGCTCCAGAGTGCAAGTAGAAGGGCATGCTTCAAAGAGTAAACTAAAAGGCATAGGAGAGTCTAAATGTCCAGGTTAAGATCTATGGTCCTCCAGGGCCCCTGTCATTAAAAGAGGGCCCTGGGGGAGGGAAATAAAACAAGAAATGGCCAATAAACACTTGAAAAACTTTCAAAATTAAAACTATTTTTGAGGAGACATCATCATCACGGCAGCATGAGAGGATCCCTTTGTCTCTCCCCTTCAATCTACAGTGAGCGAAACATTCATAACCCAACAAAGATTACACTGCCCAACATACCGGGACACTGAAGAGATCCACATACATAGGAAGGTGAGTGGACTGGAGGACATAGAGGAGGCCAAACAAGAGAACAGCAGAGGCAGTGCCCACAATCCCGGCGCCCCAGCCATGGTGCCTGAGCCAGCCATGTCCAGGCCCAAAGAAGCTGATGGGAAAGAGCAGAGGTGTGTATGTGACTCCTGCATCCCTGTCGCAGCAGCACCTGTTGCCACTGGGAGTGGAGCAGCAGTGGAGGTGGAGCTCCACAATCCTGGGCCCCTGGCTGCACCAGCAGAGGTGCATAAACAACTCCAACTTCCCAACCACAGCAGCACCTGGGGCCACAGGAAATGGACAACAGCAGAAGTAGTGCCCCATGAACTCAACTTCCTCTCCTCCTCCCCATCCCCCTGCTATGGCAGTGGAGCTTCGGACTCAGGTCATCCCAGACACAGCAGAGGCATTAGCCATCCTCGTACTCCTGGTGGTAAAGCCAGTGACTACAGCAACATCAGCAACAGCAAAGCATCTGTGACCCTCACAGGCACAAGTGACGAGAACGAGTACTGACGACACTCCTAATAGAGGAAATGGAGGGTGGAACGTGCTGATTCTCAAATATATTCAGAGGCAGCTCAGGTAAGAGAAACCAAAACTAGTGCTATAGCACCACCTACTGAAAATCAAAAGAAAGGCCTTTAATATCCAACCAATAGGAAAGTTTGAATCAAAACAAACAAAGCTATACCTAAATAAGAAAGGTGTTTGCTACAATAAATGCACCAGCAGAGGACTAACTCAGCAAGCACCATGAAAAGCCTCAGTAATATGGCATCACAAAAAGAAAATAATAATTCTCCAGAACCAAGCATAAAGTCATGGAAGATTGTGATCTAACTGATAAAGAATTCAAAATAGCTGTCATGAAGAAACAATGAGCTACAAGAAAACTCAGAAAGGCTGTTCAATGAGCTCAAGAATACAATCAACGAATTGAAGGAATACTTTACCAAAGAGACTGAAACACTAAAACAGAAACAAACAAAAATTCTGGAGCTGAAGAACTCAATAAATGGGATGAAGAAGGCATTAGAAAGCATTGGAAACAGAGCAGACCATATGGAAGAGAGAATTAGTGAGCTTGACAATAGAAATCTAGAAATGATGCATGTAGAACAGGAAAGAGAACTAAGATTTTTTAAAAATGGAGAAATTCTATGAGAAATATCTGACTCAATTAGGAAAGCAACATAAGGATAATGGGTATCCCAGAAGGAGAAGAGAGGGAGAAGGGAGCAAAGAGCTTATTCAAAGAAATAATAGCTGAGAATTTCCCAAACCTGGGGAAAGAACTGGATATACAAGTACATGAAATTAACAGAACACCTAATTATCTAAACGCAAAAAGACCTACTCCAAGGCACATTATATTAAAACTGTCAAAAGTCAATGACAAAGAAAGAACACTAAAGGAAACCAAGAGAGAAGAAAATAATAACCTAAAAAGAAACCCTCATTACACTGTCAGCAGATTTCTCACCAGAAACTCTACAGGCCAAGAGAGAGTGGAATGATTATTCAAAATATTGAAAGATAAAAACTGTCGGTCAAGAATACTCTACTCAGCAGTTATCTTTAAGATATGAAGGAGAAATAAAGTCTTTCCCAGACAAACAAAAGCTGAGGAAGTACATCACCACTAGACTTGTCTCACAAGAAATGTTGAAAGGAGCTCTCCTACCTGAAACAAAATAGGTTAGTAAATACTTATTTTAACGTAAAGGCTAAAGGGAAACAAAGCATGAAAGATAACTATAACTACTTCAATTTGGTAACAAACTCACGATACAAAAAGGGATAATTTGTGACAACAAAAACATAGAAGGGGAAGAGAAAAAGAACGGAACCTGCATAGACTAATGGAGATAAGATGCTATCAGCAGAAAAAGGAATATCTCATCTATGAGATCTTTTATACAAAACCTCATGGTAACCACAAAACAAAAATTCAGAGCAGAGTCATGGAACATAATAAAAGGGGGAACTGAGAAACACATCACACAAAACCACGAAAGTGAAATGGCAGATAGAAACAGCAGGAACAAGAAACAATGAAAATATAATACAACCAGAAAACAAAAGGCAAAACGACAGTATTAAGCCCTCATATATCAATAATCACTCTAAATGTAAATGGCTTGAATTCAGCAATCAAAAGAAACAGAGTGGCTGAATGGATGAAAAAACAAGACCCAGGTATTTAAAAGGAGTGAAGCAGGGAGGATCCAAGATGGCGCCGTGAGTAGTCCTCTTTGTCTCTCCCGCTTCGAGTCTACAATTATTTGGACACTCATCGCTTAACAAAGGATATCCAGACAGCATCTCTGGACGTCTGAGAGACCCACACGACTATACATCGGAAGGCAGACAGACTTCCCTCCGGGAGGTTGTGGAGATAGGTGAAAACTCTCCGACCCCGACCGAACAGCCTAGTACCTGCAAGCGGCTTTCTTCCAACGGACACCCCCAGAGGATCAACGCACACCTAGGGCAGGAGCGAGCACACAACAGAGGAGCGACAGTGGAAACAGGTGACCAGAACCCTACCTAAACCCCCCGCAATTGCTCCTAAACGCAGGGGGAAACTCTGGAGTTGCACATCTGAGCCCGCGGGGAGAGTCTCTCCCTGCCATTGGCGGGGAGATCCCGCCTGGTGTTCGCGGCACCCAGAGGGTCCCAGAGAGAATCCCGGAGGGCGAGGCGACCCCCCAGCTGCCGTTGCCCGCCCCGTGGGGCTAGGGATTGCTGGAGATCTCGGAGAAGACTGGGGCTGGGTGAAGCTGCAGAGGCTGGCTCTGCGCCCTGGAGGGGAAGCTCCAGAGTTCCGCCCGGGCAGCAGACAAAACTCTCTGTCTGCCATTAGCGGAGGGGCCACGCCCAGCGTTCACAACTCCGGGAAAGTCCCAGAGAGAATCCCAGAGGGCGAGGTGACCCCTGGAGGCCGTTGCCCACCCCGTGGGGTAAGGGATTGCCGGAGATCTCGGAGAGGACTGGGGCTGGTGGGAGCTCCAGAGGCCGGCCCTGCAGCCCAGAGGGGAAGCTCCAGAATTCTGCCCGGGCAGCAGACAAAACTCTCTGTCTGCCATTAGCGGAGGGGCTACACCCAGCATTCACAACACTGGGAGGGTCCCGGAGAGGAGAATATCAGGCAGGGCAGCAGCTGACCAGCTACCACTGAAATCGGGATCTCCGGCTATCCTCAAGACAGGGCAAAGGGCTCCCCGAGTTCCTGGGGAACAGGACTGGGGCTGGGGGGAGTTCCAGCAACCCAGCTCCGTAGCCTAGGGGGAAACCCTACAGGCTCACAGCAGCCTCAGGGAAAGCCTCTGCACAGCACTAGTAGAGAGCACCCAACCGGCAGCCACAAGGCTGGAAGACCCTGGGACAAAAGTAGCATAGCTAGGTGAGCTAACCACAGACTGTAGAAGATGCCAATAGCTCTGCTGTGACCCATAGTGGACAAGCGAGATTTTGTGGGTGCCGACAGTGACGGAGTGGCAAATATAAGTGATCCTACCCCTGGCCACTGGAAAAGCCCATAACACCGTTGCAGACCCCAAGGAGGGAGCACGTCTAGGTGGGCTGCAACAGTAGGCACCAGCAGCCTGAAGCCCCCCTGTGACGGCCCCCACGGCAGAAGAGGGAATCCAAAGGACCACTGTGACTACAAGGAGGGGCCCAGGCCTGGTTAGCAACTGCGGATAGAGTTCCTGGTTGGTGCAGTATAAAGAGCTGCTCCCCCACCACACCAGCAGAAACAAGTGGAAGGAGCAACTAAACTCTATCTCTGTGCGGAGGCACAAATCAACAACATCAAGCAATATGAAAAAATACATTAAATCTCCAGAACAGAAGGAAAATAACAAATACACAGAAAACAATCCCAAAGAAAATGAGATATATAACCTAAATGATGATGACTTCAAAACAGCCATCATTAAAATACTCAATGAATTAAGAGAGAATTCAGACAGACAACTCAACGAGTTCAGGAGCTATGTCACAAAAGAGTTTGATACAATAAAGAAGAACCAAACAGAAATACTGAAAATGAAGAACACAATAGAGGAGATTAAGAAAAATCTAGATGCACTGAACAGTAAGGCCGATAATATGGAGGAAAGAATTAGCAATTTGGAAGATGGCAATATAGAAATGCTGCAGGCAGAGGAGGAGAGAGAAGTAAGACTAAAAAGAAATGAAGAAACTCTCCGAGAATTATCAGACACAATTAGGAGATGCAACGTAAGGATTATAGGTATACCAGAGGGAGAAGAGAAGGAGAAAGGGGCAGAAAGCCTATTCAAAGAAATAATGGCTGAGAACTTCCCAAATCTGGTGAGAGAGATGGATCTTCAGGTGACAGAAGCCAATAGATCGCCAAACTTTATCAATGCAAGAAGACCAACCCCACGGCATATAGTAGTGAAGCTAGCAAAAGTCAACGACAAGGAGAAAATACTAAGGACAGCCAGGCAAAAGAAACTAACCTACAAAGGAACCCCCATCAGGCTATCAGCAGATTTCTCAGCAGAAACTTTACAGGCTAGAAGAGAGTGGAATGATATATTCAAAAATCTGAAGGACCAAAACCTACAGCCAAGAATTCTCTACCCAGTGAAAATATCCTTCAAATACGATGGAGAAATAAAAACTTTCCCAGATAAACAAAAGTTAAGGGAGTTCATTGCCACAAAACCTCCTCTTCAGGAAATCCTCAGGAAAACCCTCACTCCTGAAAAATCAAAAAAAGGAAAGGGGCTACAAAACCAAGAGCAGAGGAGATAAGTAGAAGGACAACAACAGAGAGTAGCAGCTCTTCATCAGAACAGATTAAACCATGGGACGAGAAACAAAGGAAATTGAAGAAAACCGGAAAACAAGACATAAAATGGCAGTGGTAGGCCCCCACATCTCAATAATCACTCTAAATGTAAATAGATTGAACTCGCCAATCAAAAGACACAGAGTGGCAGGATGGATCAAAGAACAAGACCCAACAATACGCTGCCTCCAGGAAACACACCTCAGCCCCAAAGACAAACACAGACTCAGAGTGAAGGGATGGAGAACAATACTCCAAGCTAATAATGAACAAAAGAAAGCAGGTGTCGCTATACTAATATCAGACAAGGTAGACTTCAAAGCAAAACAGATAAAGAAAGACAAAGAGGGACAGTATATAATGATAAAAGGGACTCTCCACCAAGAAGACATAACACTTATAAATATATACGCACCCAACACAGGAGCACCAAAATTTGTAAAGCAACTCTTAATAGAACTAAAAGAAGACATCAACAACAATACAATAATAGTAGGGGACCTCAACACACCATTAACACCAATGGACAGAACATCCAGACAGAAAATCAACAAGGAAATAGTAGAATTAAATGAAAAATTAGACCAGATGGACTTAATAGATATATATAGAACACTTCATCCAAAAACAGCAGGTTACACATTCTTCTCAAGTGCACATGGAACATTCTCAAGGACTGACCATATTTTGGGAAACAAAGCAAACATCAATAAATACAAGAGAGTTGAAATAATATCAAGCATCTTTTCTGATCATAACGCTATGAAACTAGAAATCAACTACAAGAAAAAAGCAGAGAAAGGTGCAAAAATGTGGAGACTAAACAACACGCTTCTGAACAAACAATGGATCATTGAAGAAATTAAAGAAGAAATCAAATATTATCTGGAGACAAATGAAAATGAGAACACGACATACCAAATCATTTGGGATGCAGCAAAAGCAGTCCTAAGAGGGAAATTCATCGCAATACAGGCTCACCTCACTAAACAAGAAAAAGCTCACATAAGCAACCTCAAACGACACCTAACAGAACTAGAAAAAGAAGAACAAACAAAGCCCAGAGTCAGTAGAAGGAGGGAAATAATAAAAATAAGAGCAGAAATAAACGATATTGAAACAAAAAAGACAATAGAAAGGATCAATGAAACAAAGAGTTGGTTCTTCGAAAAAATTAACAAAATCGACAAACCTTTAGCCAGACTCACCAAGAAAAGAAGAGAGAAATCGCAAATAAATAAAATTAGGAATGAGAGAGGAGAAATCACAACAGATACCAATGAAATACAAGGGATCATAAGAGAATACTATGAAAAACTATATGCCAACAAACTGAACAACCTGGAAGAAATGGACAAATTCCTAGACTCCTACAATCTCCCCAAACTGAATCAGGAAGAAATGGAGAATCTGAATAGGCCAATCACAAGTAAGGAAATAGAAATGGTAATCAAAAACCTCCCCAAAAATAAGAGTCCAGGACCAGACGGCTTCTCTGGAGAATTCTACCAAACATTCAAAGAAGACTTAATACCTATTCTTCTCAAACTGTTCCAGAAAATTGAGAAAGATGGAGTACTCCCTAACACATTTTATGAAGCCAACATCACTCTGATCCCCAAACCTGACAAGGACAACACAAATAAGGAGAACTACAGGCCGATATCACTGATGAACATAGATGCAAAAATCCTCAACAAAATTTTGGCAAACCAAATACAGCAATACATCAAAAAGATTATACACCATGATCAAGTGGGATTTATACCAGGGACACAGGGATGGTTCAACATCCGCAAGTCAATCAACGTGATACACGACATCAACAAAATGAAAAACAAAAACCACATGATCATCTCAATAGATGCAGAGAAAGCATTCGACAAGATCCAACACCCATTTATGATAAAAACCCTCAATAAAATGGGTATAGAAGGAAAGTACCTCAACATAATAAAGGCCATATATGACAGACCCACAGCCAACATCATACTCAATGGACAAAAATTGAAAGCCATCCCTCTGAGGACAGGAACAAGACAAGGGTGCCCACTTTCACCACTCCTATTCAACATAGTACTGGAGGCGTTGGCCAGAGCAATTCGGCAGGAAAAAGAAATAAAAGGAATCCAAATAGGTAATGAAGAAGTAAAACTCTCGCTGTTTGCAGACGACATGATCTTATATATAGAAAACCCCAAAGAATCCATAGAAAAACTATTAGAAATAATCAACAACTACAGCAAAGTAGCAGGGTATAAAATCAACATACATAAATCAGTAGCATTTCTATACACTAACAATGAACTAACAGAAAAAGAACTCAAGAACTCAATCCCATTCACAATCGCAACGAAAAGAATAAAATACCTTGGGATAAACTTAACCAAGGAAGTGAAGGATCTATACAATGAAAACTACAAGACTTTCTTGAAAGAAATTGACGACGACATAAAGGGATGGAAAGACATTCCATGCACATGGATTGGAAGAATAAACATAGTTAAAATGTCCATACTACCTAAAGCAATCTACAGATTCAATGCTATCCCAATCAGAATCCCAAGAACATTCTTCACAGAAATTGAACAAAGAATCCTAAAATTCATATGGGGCAACAAAAGACCGCGAATTGCTAAAGCAATCCTGAGCAAGAAAAACAAAGCTGGCGGAATCACAATCCCCGATTTCAAAACATACTACAAAGCTACAGTGATCAAAACAGCATGGTATTGGTACAAAAACAGGTCCACAGATCAATGGAACAGAATTGAAAGCCCAGAGATAAAACCACACATCTATGGACAGCTAATCTTCGACAAAGGAGCAGAGGGCCTACAATGGAGAAAAGAAAGTCTCTTTAACAAATGGTGCTGGGAAAACTGGACAGCCACATGTAAAAGATTGAAAATTGACCATTCTTTTTCACCACACACCAAAATAAACTCAAAATGGATCAAAGACCTAAAGATTAGGCCTGAAACAATAAGTCTTCTGGAAGAGAATATAGGCAGTACACTCTTTGACATCAGTTTCAAAAGAATCTTTTCAGACACTATAACTCCTCAGTTGAGGGAAACAATAGAAAGAATAAACAAATGGGACTTCATCAGACTAAAGAGCTTCTTCAAGGTAAGGGAAAACAGGATTGAAACAAGAAAACAGCCCACTAATTGGGAAAAAATATTTACAAGCCACTTATCCGACAAAGGGTTAATCTCCATAATATACAAAGAACTCACACGGCTCAACAACAACAAAACAAACAACCCGATCAAAAAATGGGCAGAGGACATGAACAGACATTTCTCAAAAGAAGATATGAATATGGCCAATAGACACATGAAAAGATGTTCATCATCGCTAATCATCAGGGAAATGCAAATCAAAACTACACTAAGATATCACCTTACACCCGTTAGATTGGCAAAAACATCCAAAACCAAGAGCGACAAATGTTGGAGAGGTTGTGGAGAAAAAGGAACCCTCATACACTGTTGGTGGGAATGCAAACTGGTACAGCCACTATGGAAAACAGTATGGAGATTTCTCAAAAAGTTAAAAATTGAAATACCCTATGACCCAGCCATCCCATTACTAGGTATCTATCCTAAGAATCTGAAATCAGAAATCCCAAGAGTCCCTTGCACCCCTATGTTCATCGCAGCATTATTTACAATAGCCAAGATGTGGAACCAACCTACATGCCCAGAAACTGATGATTGGATAAAGAAGATGTGGTATATATACACAATGGAATACTACTCAGCCATAAAAAAAGACAAAATTGGCCCATTCACAGCAACGTGGATGGACCTCGAGAGTATTATGTTAAGCGAAATAAGCCAGTCAGAGAAAGATGAACTCTATATGACTCCACTCATAGGTGGAAGTTAGTATATTGACAAGGAGATCTGATCAGTGGTTACCAGGGAAAAGGGGGGGTGGGGGGAGGGCACAAAGGGGGAAGTGGTGTACCCACAACATGACTAACAAAAATGTACAACTGAAATCTCACAAGGTTGTAATCTATCATAACATTAATAATAAAAAAAAAAACCAAGACCCAACAATACGCTGCCTCCAGGAGACTGATCTCACCTCTAAAGAAAAACATAGGCTCAAAGTGATGGGATGGTAGATGGTACTACAAGCAAATGAAAACCAAAAGAAAGCAGGTGTAGCCATACTTACATCAGACAAAATAGACTTCAAGACAAAAAAGATAACAAGAGACAAAGACGGATGATATAAAATGATAAAGGGGGCTGGCCCCGTGGCCGAGTGGTTAAGTTCGCATGCTCTGTTTGGTAGCCTGGGGTTTCACCAGTTTGGATCCTGCGTGTGGACATGGCACTGCTCATGAGGCCATGCTGAGGCAGCGTCCCACATAGCACAACCAGAAGGACCTACAACTAGAATATACAACTATGTACTGGGGGGCTTTAAGGAGACGAAGAAGAAGAAAAAAAAAGATTGGCAACAGATGTTAGCTCAGGTGCCAATCTTTAAAAAAATGATAAAAAGTCAATCCATCAAGAAGACTTAACATATATGTACCTAACATAGGAGCATCAAAGTATATAAAGCAACTATTAACAGACCTAAAGGAAGAAACTGACAGCAACACAATAATAGTAGGGAATTTTAACACCACATTTACATCAATGGATAGATCATCCAAACGGAAAGTCAACAAGGGAACATCAGTCTTAAATCAAACATCAGACCAGATGGACTTAATAGATATATAGAGAACATTTCATCCAAAAGCAGCAAACTACATGCTCTTTTCAAGTGCACATGGATATTCTCAAAGATAGATCACATGTTGAGAAATAAAACAAGAGTTGATAAATTTAAGAAGATTGAAATCATATCAAGCATCTTTTACAACCACAGTGGTATGAAACTAGAAATAAACTGCAAGAAGAAAGCTGGAAAAGTCACAAGCATGTGGAGACTAAACAACATGCTACAGAACAACTACTGGATCAATGAGGAAATCAAAGGAGAAATCAAAATATACCTGGAGACAAATGAAAATGAAAACACAACATACCAAAATCTATGGGATGCAGCAAAAGCAGTACTAAGAGGGAAGTATATAGCAATATAGGCCTACCTTAAGAAATAAAAAAACTCAAACAATCTAAAATTACACCCAAAGGAACTAGAAAAAGAACAAATGAAACCCAAATCAGAATGTAAATAAATTAGAGACTAAAAATACAATAGAAAAGATAAATGAAACTAAGAGCTGGTTCCTTGAAAAGACAAGCAAAATTGACAAAGCCTTAGCTAGACTCACTAAGAAAAAAAGAGAAGGCGCCAATAAACAAAATCAGAAATGAAAGAGGAGAAATGACAACGGATACCACAGAAATATGAAGGATTATAAGAAAATGCTGTGAAAGGCTATATGCCAACAAATTGGATAACCTAGAACAAATGGATAAATTCCTAGAATCATACAACCTCCAAAAACTGAATCAAGAAGACACAGAGGACCTGAATAGACCAATCACAAGTAAAGAGATTGAAACAGTAATCAAAAACCTCCCAAAAAAACAAAAGTCCAGGACCAGATGGCTTCCCTGGTGAATTCTACCAAACATTCAAAGAAGATTTAATACCTATCCTTCTCAAACTCTTCCAAAAAATTGAAGAGGAGGGGATGCTTCCTAACTCATTTTATGAGACCAACATTACCTTGCTACCAAAACCAGACAAGGACGACCCACAAAAAAAGAAATTACAGGCCAATATCACTGAAGAGCATAGATACAAAAATCCTCAACAAAATATTAGAAAATAGAAAACAACAATATATTAAAAGGATCATACACCACAATCAAGTGGGATTTATTCCTGAGATGCAAGGATGGCCCAACATCCACAAATCAATCAATTTGATACACGACATTAACAAAATAAAGAAGAAAAATCATGTGATAATTTCAATAGATGCAGAGAAAGCATTTGACAAGATTAATCCATTTATTATAAAAACTCTCAATAAAATGGGTATAGAAGGAAAATACCTCAATATAATAAAGGCCATACACGACAAACCCACAGCTAACATTATACTCAATGGTGAAAAACTGAAAGCTATCCCTCTAAGAAACAGGAATAAAACAAGGATGCCCATTCTTGCCACTCATTCAACATAGTACTGGAAGTACTGGAATCCAGAGCAATTACGCAAGAAAAAGAAATAAAATGTATCCAAATTGGAGTGGAAGAAGTGAAACTGTCACGATTTGTAGATGACATGATTTTATATAGAGAAAACCCTAAAGAATCCACCGAAAATCTATTAGAAATAATAAACAAATACAGTAAATGTGCAGAGTATACAAAATCAACGTACAACAACCAGTTGCATAACTATGTACAAAAAATGAACTAGCAGAAAGAGAAATTAAGAATATAATCCCATTTACAGTCACAAGAAAAGAATGAAGCACGTAGGAATAAACTTAACCAAGGAGATGAAAGACCTATACACTGAAAACTATAAGGCGTTGTTGAAAGAAATCAGAGGACACAAGGAAATTGAAAGATATTCTATGCTCATGGATTGGAAGAATTAACATAGGTAAAAAGTCCATATTACCTAAAGCAATCTACAGATTCAATGCAATCCCTATCAAAATCCCAACATTTTTCACAGAAATAGAACAAAGAATCCTAAAATTTATATGGAACCACAAAAGACCCCAAATAGCCAAAGTAATCCTGAGAAAAAAGAACAAAGCTGGAGGTATCACACTCCTTGCTTTCAAAGTATACTACAAAGCTACAGTAATCAAAACAGCTTGGAATTGGCAGAAAAACAGACACACAGATAAGTGGAACAGAATTGAGATCCCAGAAATATGTCTACACATATATGAACACCTAAGTTTTGACAGAGAAGTCAAGAATATGCAAAGGAAAAAGGGAAGTCTCTTTAACAGGTGGTGTCGGGAAAACTGGACAGCCACATGCCAAAGAATGAAAACAGACCACTATCTTACACCATACACAAAAATTAACTCAAAATGGATTAAAGACTTGAATATAAGACCTAAAACCATAAAACTCCTAGAATAAAACATGGGCAGTATGCTCATTGACATCAGTCTTAGCAATATCTTTTTGAATATGTCTCCTCAGGCAAGGGAAAGAAAGGAAACAATAAACAAATGGGACTACATAAACTAAAAAGTTTCTCCTTAACAACAACAAAAAAAAACCATGAACAAAATGAAAAGATAACCTACCAATTGGGAGAAGATATTTGTAATCATACATTCTAAGGGGTTAATATCCAAAATATATAAAGAACTTGTACAACTCAACAAGAAAAAAACAAACAACCCGATTAAAAAATGGGCAGAGGATGTCAACAGACATTTTTCCTAAGAAGACACATAGATGGCCAACAGGCACATGAAAAGATGCTCAACATCACTAATTATTAGGGAAACGCAAATCAAAACCATAACGAGTTATCACCTTATGCCCAAAAGAATGGTTATTACTTAAAAAGCAAGGAAATAACAAGTGTTGGAAAGAATGTGGAGTAAAGGGAACCCTTGTACACTGCTGGTGGGAATGTAAATTGGTGCAGCCACTATGGAAAACAGTATGGAGGTTTCTCAAAAAATTAAAAATGGAACTATCATATGATCCAGCTATTCCACTTTTGGGTATTTATCCAAAGAATATGAAAGCACTAATTTAAAAAGATATATGCACCCCTATGTTCATTGCAGCATTATTCACAATAGCCAAGACTTGGAAGCAATCTAAGTGCCCATCAATGAGTGAATGGATGAAGAAGATGTGGTGTATATATATACAATAGAATACTACTCAGGCATAAAAAATATGAAATCTTGCCATTTGTGACAACATGGTAGGAACTTGAGGGTATTATGATAAGTGAAATAAGTTAGAGAAAGACAAATACCATATTATTTCACTCACATGTAGAAGATAGAAAAAACAACAACAAACATACACATAGATACAGAGAACAGACTGGCAGTTACCAGAGGGGAAGGGGAGTTGTGGGAGGGTGAAAGGGGTAAAGGGGGACATTTGTACAGTGACAGACGGCAACTAGACTTTTGGTGGTGAACACAATGAAGTCTATACAGAAGTCAAAATATCATGATGTACACCTGAAATCTATATAATGTTATAAACCAGTGTTACCTCAATAAAAAAAATAATAATAACATCAATTTATATTGAAAAAACTATTTTCCCCCTTTCAAATTGGTAGGAATTTTTACAAACAACAGTCCATGCTGGCAGGGCATGGTGAGATGTGCATTCTCATACACTGCGGCAGGAATGTAAACTGGAAAGCTTTCTGGTGAGCAATTCATAAGATGGATCAAGTTGAAAATTCCTCGAAAATATTTCCAGAGGGAAAAAACAGAGCTGTGCAGAGATTTAAATGCAAGGATGTTCACAACAGTGTGAGTTCACAACACTGTGAGAAGGGGAAAATTAAAATGTCCAACAATAGGGAAATGATTAAATAAATCATATATCTAGATCATGAAATATCCCACAGTCATTGAAGATCATGATTTTGAAGAACTTTTAATGATTTGTGGAAATGGTTATGATATAAAATTAAACAAAAATCAGTATACAAAATGATATCCAAGTACGTGACTATAATCTGTTTCTAGTTATAATGTATAACCATATATACACATATACATATACGTGTGTGTGAAAAAATAGAAGGAAATACACCAAAACATTAATAGTACTTTTCTCTAACAAGTGATTTTATTTGCTTCTTTACACTTTTCTCCCCTTTAAATTTTTTTGCAACCAACACATATACTTTTATGATTAAAACAAACCTCACCAACAAGAGACATTATCTGCAATCTAGGTAGGGGAAATCCCAGTGTCTTTCAGCCCCGAAGCCTAGGACTGCACAAAGGAATCCAGCTCCTCTGCAAAATTTCCCACTACCTTGAATAGGGAACCAGAGGAGACCTTTGTTCCCAGAATGAGTGGGGTGAACCCAGCCTTGAATAATGGATAAGGGAGAGAGACGTGGAAACAGGGATCACGTATTAGCCCTGAAGAGTTCATTCACTCACAAGAAGAGGCATATGTCCTATCAAATGGAACAGGTAACTGTCACATCTTAATTCAACTGGCTGCTTACAGAAGCTGAGTAGTTAGAGCGTGAAGCACCTGTGTCTATCACCTGTGTGAACCGGCGAGGGAAGGCATGTTGGCTTAGATGCACCTGTGAGCCTCAGGAGCCAAACTGCCCGGATTTGACTCCTGGCACAAGCACGTACTTCCTGTGTGAACTTGGACAAATTACTTAGTGTCTCAGGACCTCAGTTTCTTCATTGATAAAATGAAGATGATGGTATCTGTCACCTAAAGCTTTTTGGAAGATGAACTGAGTGATGTTTGAAAAGTACATATAACCCTGCAGGCCTGGCACGCTTGAAATGCTGTACGAGTGTTTGCTGTTGTTATTATTTGTCCCCATTGCCTGCATACTGACTCAGGCTGAGCTGAAATACAAATAGTGAATGCTAAGGGGCTCACTTCTGAAATGCAGAAAACCTTCAATGTATCAGGAAGGCCCAGAAGCAGCAGCAACAATAAATTAGAGAGTTGGGTGAAGATGAGGAAGTTAAAGGGAACTCCCCCCACCCAATCTCATCGATCTTCCTCACAGGCCCGGGGAACTTTTAGAAAACACCATCAATTAATTTTTTAAGACCAATTCAACTTTATTTTGCATTTAGTTAAAAATGACCCAGGAGTGTTGTGAGTTTAAAAGAAATAATGTATTTTAGATGTCTTGCACTTCACCATTTGCCCCATCAGTCCTACTTCCAGGAATTCATCCGTAGGAGACAGCCTGACAAGTTTGCAAAGATGTAGTATAAGGTTGTTCAATTTCTGTGTTGCTTAGAATAATGAAAACCTAGAAACAACCTAAATAGCTATCTATAGTGGACTGGGTTAAATAAACTATGATATGTTGGTAAAGTGGAATGCTATGCAGCCACTAAAGAGGATGAATATTCGTGTACACCTATGTATTCACTGACATGGAAAGCTGTCCACAACACACTATTGAGGGCAAAATGGCAGGTTGAGGGTCACAGCACCCACCTCAAAGTATCCACATCTCCACACACAGTTGTGAAGAGAGACGCGCTTGGAAGAATGAGCACACAAAGGCTGAGAGCGGTTGCCTCTGGGAGGCAGGATTTCAGGACATTTGTGTTTTCTTCTTTGTGTCTTTCTATATTTTTTTAATTTCTAGAATGAGCATATATTATCTTTGTAATAAAGCAAATCAGATTGGGTAAAAACCATCCATTTGTTAAATGAATGAATGTCTTTTAAAAAATCACAAAACACAACAAATGGTTTCCTTTGTCACCCTCCTTCCATCCTTTTCTTTGGAGTTAAGCTGCCATTATTAAGTATGCTATTCTTTCGACTGGAATGTAAATGCCCTGTGAAGGAGAATGTAGCTGGGAATATCTCACACAGAATTATGAATGATGAATGTGGGTAGGTATCAGAGGCCAACAAAAAGAGCAAGCAACATTTAGAATTCTTAGAATGTTCGTTTTTCTCCTCAGAACTAGAATTGCAAACCCCAGTTCAATCCAGGGCCTCCAAATGGTCAGTTTTAATTCTTTCTATGAATGTATCAGGTATGAGTGCCTCTCACGGAGGATACGAATTAAGTAGAAAACTGCTCTCATTATCAGCAACTGAGGAAAGCCACGCACTTCTTCACTGACCAGAAGGACATCAGCTTACCTGGCTTTCACTCACTCACCTGGACAGGAGCCTCGTGACACTTCTCCTTCCAGCATCCATCGTTCTTCTGTTGACTCTAACTGGGAGATCATGTCTGGTTCGGTAATTGGAATCCTTGGTTTTTGAAAAAGAAAAGGGACTTAGCTATTTGTGCTGAGGACATAATGGTGCCCCAGAGTTCCATTATAATCACTTGGCCTTCAGGGGGAAAGGGTAATCTAGGAGACCGCACATATGGTACTAAGAATATCTCCACAGGGCCCAGTGTGATTTCCAAGAAGGGCTGGATGAAGAGAAGGTGGATGGGCACAGGAGCAGGAGCGGGAAACTCAGCTTCAAGGAACACCTGGCTTTACTTGCCCAGACAGAATGGGCATCTCAAGTCATCTCCAGCGGAGCCTGAGGAAACCCCTATCAGAGGACAGAGAGACCAAACCCTCTGAAGCAACTTAAGTAAGTTTACCAACAACTCTGTTTGCCACTAGGCTTTCAGCAGGAAAGGGAAACAGAAATGATCTATTTTTGGCTCCCAAGGAAACAGAAATTCGAGTCCTGGCTCTCCAGCCCCAGCTCAGAGGGTCCATGAGAAGGAATGCTGCCCTTACCCAGAGAGATCAATGCCCCGTCCTTCTCCGGCATTCCATCCTTACCTACATCCCTCTGAGCTGGGCCCACCTACCCCCCAGCCTCCTGGCAGAAGTCTGAGGGCACATCTGTGAATAAATATCACAGACTCCTAAAAGACCCAAACCATTCCTACTTACCCTGAGCCTCCTCGGGGAGAGCTGGTGTTGGCAGCATTGTAGGAAGAGAAGATGGACAGGAAGTAATCCAACAGTGTTAAGGTCTCCTCTGCTCCGAGTCTGATGCCTACTGAACACCTAGTATGTGTCTAGCTGAGTGCTTTACTCCGTGGAAGCTACCAAAAGGAGCAGACACACTTCTGCTCTTGAGAAGAAAGTCATTTTACTGGGAAGAAAAGAATTAAAGCAGATTCCAATGAGCCCCCACATGCTGGGCATGGTGAGGGTGGGAAGTTCTCTTAGCAGCAAGGGACTGGCCTGATGTGCCCCTCAGTATGTGCTGGGTGCTCCCAATTCCAATCCTCTCCAGCCCCAGCTCTCTGCCTGATCAACAACTGTTTGTGAGGCAAATGATTAAAACAATTTGAGAATAAAAGCCCTAAGTACAAAGTCAAATGATTAGTTTTCCTGCAGAGAGTATAAAGCCTGCTGGAGCAACAAAGACGGGAGGGAGGTGGGGGTGGGGGAAGCGATGCTGGATGAGTGACAGTAGCTTTCTAGGGGATGTAGTCTTCAACGGAGGGTAAGACTTGGATGGGACATTTCACACCTTTGGCCCATGGCACCAAGAGTCCTTACAGCAAGGATTCAAGCTCCTTCAACTCCCATTGCTTTGCAGGGAGGCATCCCCACTGCCATGGTCTTCTGCTGGATTACTGTAGCTGTCCCATAACTGGCCTTCCTGCCACCTCCAATCTCATGCTCTACCATTCCATTGTCTACACACCAGTTGCTGAGGAAGACTGGCCCTGAGCTAACATCCGTGCCCATCTTCCTCTACTTTATATGTGTGATGCCTACCACAGCATGGCTTGCCAAGCAGTGCCATGTCATGACAGGAACTTGTGGGCATGGACAGTGGCTAGTTGGTTCCCCATGAAACTCGAGTTGTCCCCAGGAATAAGTGAGCTAGGTGTTGAAGGGAGGGGGAGGAACCACAGGCAGGATCCAGGGCTCCAGGATCCCTGGCAACACTGTAGGAACTCAGGGCACCCAGACAGGTCAGAGAGGTCACGTATGCAATCCCAGAGACCAGCGGGTCACAGAAGGGCCCAGGCATGAGGTCAGATGCCCCTGCCAAGAGCTAGGTCCAGGACTCTGGGCTGCAGGTGTTTGCCCCTCCACCCGCTCAACTCACTCCTGCCAGCTGACAAGTGGCCAGACTGTCTAGCCACCAAGGGACGTTTGGGGACCTGCAGGTATTTCATGGCTGGGATGGAGGGCGGGCTGGGCGAGGGATCCACAACCCTCATGCCCTGGGTTGGGGGAGGAAAGGTGGGGAGACCCGCCCTTCACTCTGAGTCCTGGGCAGGGCGGCCCCTCCAGGTCTTTTCATTTTCCTTAAAGCAAGTCTGCAGGTGGAGGTGGTATGGATATGTTTGGGCCCACTCTCCGTGAAACCCCACAAGTGTCTAGAGATTTTCAGTTGCTCAGTAAGTGTTGCCATTGTTGTTCCATGGTGAGGTTTTCACATTTCAAGAACCTCAAATTAAAAGACATTTCGGGTTTTTTCAAAGACTCTCCGTCTAATACTGGCTTTCTCACAAAAGATGCTAGAGGCCTCTGGGGCATGAGAGTTCTTTGTTGCAATGGCCACACCTCTTGCATCTTGCACATTTAGCAGTCCTGAATCCCAAGCACTGGATGCTAGTATTGCCTTCCCCCATTCAAGGAGAAAACCAAGATCACTCCCACCCATTTTCAAAAGACCAAGGGACAGGACCATCCCAAGATGGGGACCATCAGAACTCCACAGCTGTGTATTTCACCTATAAAAAGGAGGAAAAACCCTCATCATGTCCTAGTCTGCCAGCCAAATTGCCAACTCTACGCTCTCACTGGAGAAATCTCCCACGTGTGCTGAGCAGGAATCCTTTTCTAGTGCCCCACCCCCACCCCCAGCAGACCCTTCCCTTAGCTGCCCACAGCAGAGGTGACACACAGCTGAAATGGTCAATGAAATTTATTGAAGAGAACCACTTACTGAAACCATTGAAGAGAAGGGAATGACAACACAGAGAGGAACTTCTAATAGCCACTACAACCCACAGTCTTGGGGAGAGTCTCTAACAGGGTGCCTCAGCTGCCCCCCATGCTGAGGCCCTCCCACCACAGTCTCCCTTCCTGGGAGCCCCACAGTCAACCTCTTGCCAGAATGATGGATGCTGGCCATGTCCTCTCACTCCAGGGCACCCCCTGCCCCTCTGGCTGACAGGCTGGGGTGGGGCCCTGCCCTATGGGACCACACAGGACAGTCACAGGAGGCTGGAAAACACAGTAGGGGACACCCCACCAAGACGAGGAAACTGAGCCACAAGTAATAACAGGTTGGCACATCAGAGGACAGCCCCAGTGGAGCCTCCCGCAGCCCCTCCATGTCCCTGCTCCAGTTCTTCCTTCCTGAGGACCCGGGCTGAGTGCCGGCCACACCCTCATCTGTCCATCCTTCTAGGCATCTCCTGGGACTGGGTTCGGGGACTCTGGGGTGGGGTGGGGGCCACTGCTCGGATAAGCACACATCTCCACAGGAACAAGCAGCAGTTGCCCTAAATCTCCACCGAGAAGGCAGAGTTGAGCTCATAGCACTGGACGAGAGCAAGCAGAGCCCGGGCTGGCACTGAAGCTCACAGCACGTGCCAGGGCTGAGAGGCGGCTGCCCGCTCAGCCAGGACCCCCACCCCGGGATCACACACACCTCACAGCTCTGCAGAGAAATCATGGCTAGTTTGTGTATGTGTGTGTGTGTGTTGTGTGTGTGTTGAGGGTGGATTACTTGACACGTGGGTCACTACAGGGTCCACAGAGACACAAGTGGGCTTCCCAGAACAGGGAGCAGGCCGTCCCAGGTGATGGTGAATGGGGGTCCCCCTCGTGGGAGGCTCAGGTGGCTGGCACCCTCGAGATGACCCCTAATGTCTCCCAGGCCCATGCGGGTGGCAGATGTCCTCAGGTGCCCCTCACCCAGGCCGGGGCTGCCGCTCGGGGGAGCTGCCACGCTGGCTGCCAGAGTTGGCAGGGCTTGGAATGGGGATGGGGATGGGGCTCGGTGTGGTGCTGCCTTGAGCGGGGGCTCACCCCTCCCCTGCCCATTTAGGGTAACACATGGTCATCTTGGTCACTTGGAAGGGCTGATGGTGGGGGTCAGGGCCCCTTGGGGATCGTGAGGGGCCAGGGGCTTGGTTTGGGCTGGACAGGCCCCTCCCTCGGCGTGCTCCCCATGTGGGGTGAGGCAGCAGCCCTGGCCTCGCCTCCCCCTGCCTCCAGGGCTCTACTGCCCGGGAGGAGAGGGGGCCCCTGGGCCTTCTGAGCCTACTTGCCCGAGGAGGACTCAGGGCGGCTCATCTCCTCAGCCCTGTCCTCGTTTCCCAGCTTCTCCTGGATGGACTTCAGCCCCTCCTGGGGGTCTGCTCGGCCTCCTGCCCTTGCGAGGACTTCTGGGTCACCGCCAGGCCCTCCTGGGCCCACTCCGGAAGCACTGCCCATCTGGGCAGGGGCGGGGCCCCTGGGGGCCTCTGAGGGTCCTGCCTGATCTAGCCCCGCAGGGGCTGGGTCATGGTCGTCACCACCCTCCTCCTCCTGCTCCTTCTCCTCCACCTTGTCATCCTCTGCCTTAGCATTGGCTCTGGCATCAGCCTGGGCATTGGCCCAGGCACCAGCACCTTCCTCCACCTGGGCTCTCTCTCTCTCCTGGCTAGACTGGCCTCCCATGCCTCAGACTCCCGAATGAGCCCCAGCATCTCCCGGAAACTTGGAGACCTCCCAACCATTCTCAGCTTCCTCAGCGCTTCATCCAACGGCTCAATAAGGTTGGCCTGGTGAGCACCTGCCTCAGGTACACATGGTCAGCTGAGGCTCTGGCCAGGGCCCCTTTCTCGATGGCTTTCTGCAGCAGGACTTCCAGCCTCAACACAAAAGCAGAGAGACGCTCGCCTGACTGCTGCTGAGCGGTCAAACACTTCACCCAGGTGGTCGCCTGGGACTTGTTGTCTCCAAATACCTGGATCAGGGCTTCCAGGCAGTCCTGTGCTGTCCTGGCAGGATTCTCTGCCAGAAGCTGGTGCATGAGCTGCAGGCGGTCCCTCGAAGGCCTTCCATCAGCCTCCTCCTCCTCTCCCTTTCGGAGACTCCCTGCCACCCACGCAGCATGTCTGCGGCGTGGTCTAGCCAGGCCTCAAAGGACTCCTCCCCTGGGGCCGGCTGGCCCCTCCCGGAAAACATGCCCAGGCGCTGGTATCGCAGGGTCTCCACCCAAGGCCGGACCGCCTGACTGACCGCTTGGAGCCAGCACACCCTGCGCAGCCCCAGCCCCAGCCCCAGCCCCAGGGCGCAGGCCACACTCTCCACCGTCTTCCCCTGTTGCTCCAGGAAGTGGGACACGCGACTGAGAAACTCCTCGCCTGAGCAATGGGGCACAAAGACCACGTTCCAGGGACCCCTGGTGCCTGGGATTTCCCTGGGGACCAAAGCATAGTTGACTTCCCGGTCAAGCTCGACCAGGGCTGCAGTGGCATTATCCTCCTCTCGAAACACTTTGCCCAGCACGGTAAAGTGACCCAAGGGCCACAGGGCCGCCTCCACGGACTCCTGGAGTTCGGCTTCATCACAGTCCTCAGGGATGCCCAGGATGAGCAGTCCCGTGCGAACGCTGACGCCCATCCACCTGCACCAGTCCTGCAGCATCCTCACCGCCATCGCCCGCGATTTCCGCCGGGCGCGGGGCTAACACTAAGGGCAGGAAACAGTTCCCAGCGCAGACCAGGCTAGCACTTGGGGGGAAATGAATTGGGGCGGGAGCCTAGGACTCAGAGGGAACGGCCCAGGTCTCCACAGCCTGTGAATAGGAACTGGCAAGAGTTAATGCCGGTCAACGCCGACTCCCCAGGCGTGCCACCAGCTACCCCTCCTCCTCCAGCGGCGCCTCTGGGGCCCAGGCTCAACCCCCGCCCTGCCCTCTGCGGGCTCACAGGGGCCGCGGCCCCCTCCCCACGCCGCCCCCGCAGTCCTGCTGGGGCCGGCGGAGGGCGGTGGGGTCTCCCGGGCCAAGCGCACTCTCCCCGAGTCTGGTACCCACTTCTGGGTCAGGATCCAGGACTGTCTCCCTGCTGATGGCTCCAAATGTTCAATCTCTGTGCGAGACCTCTTCCCTGACCTCCACACGTGCTCATCAAACTGACCACTGGGATGCCCCATGGGAATTTCAGGATGAAGATGTCCAAACCGGAGCACTTCATCCTCCTCAGCATGCCTGCTTCTTCCCCAGGTTTCCCCCAAGGGCTCCCTCTGCCTTCCACCTGGCTGCTCAAGCAAAGATGCCACGATTCTTTCTCCCGTCTCCTTGGTTCCTCTCCCCAGTCTAACCCATCATCGGGTTTTATTGACTCTAGTTGGTGACTACTGCCCCTCTCCACGTCTCCATGGTCCCTGGCCCCGTCTCCTGCTCTTCCTGCCTCCACTCTGGCCCTTCTCTCTACCCCATTCCCACTCCCATGGCAGCCAAGACAAACTCTTTGCAACACCACCGGACCCTGCTCCTTCCTGGCGACAGGTCCTCTCTGTCACTCCCCATCTCCTTAGAGTAAATTCCCAAGTCCCCTCCCTGGCCAACGCCTCCCCCCTCCAGGAGCTGGCCTCCTCTTACGCTCTTCTTCCTGTGCCCCCCCCCCCAACACCCTCACCCCAGCCCCTCTCACCAGACTCCTGCTGCATTGGCCTTCACGACTGGCCCCAGAACACACCCAGCTCCTTCCCACCTGTAGCCTTTGCCTTTCCTCCTCCTCTGTGTGGGACAACCCACCCCAAGAACTTCCCGTGATGGCTTCCTCCTCCTCCTCCTCATTCAAATCTCAGCTGAAATGTTCCCCCCCCTCCCAGGGGCCTCCTCTGCCCCTGGCCACCCACATCCAAAGTAGACCCCAGAGTACCCTCCGTTCATGTTCACACTGGCGGCATTGATTTATGCATCATCACGTGATAGATGCTGGTTTGGGTCCTTGCTTTGGGGCATCAGGGCCTCTCTCCTCAGATGACAAGCCCCCCAGGAGAAGGGACCTTGCCCATTTTTCTCACCCCGGCATCTCCAGGGCCTAGAACAGAGTCTGGCCCAGAGGAGGCCCTCGGTGCCTTCTTTTGCACAAGCACCTGCATCTGTCAGCCTGCTCCCATCTGCCAGGAGCCTGGGACCTTTACCCCGAGGGCTGTGGAGAGCCCTGAGGGTTTGAGGTAAAGGGATGGCAAGGACCAGACCTGCCGTGTGGTGAACCGAGCAGCAGGGAGGCAAGCCTGGAGCAGAGAGGGGCTTCTGCAGTAGTCCAGGCCGGACGGTGGTGGTCTGGGCCTCCTCGGGCAGAAGGGTCCAAGAGAAAGGGGAAGATACAGGCTGCAGAGAGGGAGAAGGCACAGGGAGGGCTCAAGTGGGGTTCCAGGTTTCTCACTTGCGTGTGGACCCAGAGGATGAGAAGGCCCCTCTCTGACATGGGAATCGCACCAGCAGCTGTCTTTCCTCTCACCTTTTGTGAGAGGAGGTGTTGAGAAGTGGGGTGACAGGGGTGGGTATGAGTTTCTGTGGCCACGTTCGCATTTGAGAGTCCTGTGTGCCACCCAGCTAGATACACACTCTGCCCTCTTCCTCCCTCCTACCCCCACCACCCCAGCCCCACCCCATCCAAGCCCCGTGGGCAGCTAGGCTCCCTGGTACAGGTAAAGGAATTGTAATTGTGCCACCTTCTTGGTTCAGCCCCCAGGGTTTCTGTCTTTTGGCTTGGTACCCCTGATTGCCAGCGCCGGGCCCTGCACAGAGGTGGTGCTTGGCAGATGTTGACCACATGGAGGAATAAACACAGAAACACTTCACTGTGAGGTGGTGCGGAGACGCTTCAGTCAAGATTCACAGAGGCCCGGGGCTGCTAGGTGACGGGACGCTTCCATAACACACCTCCTCTAGTACTCGCTGTTAGGAATAAAGTCCAGAGGATAGCCAGCCTGGCCGAAGCACCTGGAACATGGGCAATTGCAGCAGAGGGGGCGCCTCACATTTCTCTCCACTTGGCTGCTTCCTAGCTGAGTGGCCTCGGGTAAGTGTCCCTTAACCTCCACGGGTTGAGTGGGAGCATTGTCTGCTCACAACCCAGGAAGGGCTTCTCTGCTTTGCACCACAATCGCTGAGGGCCCAAGCTCTGCACAGCCAAATGGGCCCCTCCCATGTCTTCCAGGGAGAGCCTGGCACTCCCACCTACCTTCCTACCAGGCAGTGCCTGCCCACACTTCCTAAATTGTGGCTTCAGATCAGCTCCCCGCCAGCCACAGCCTGCTCTGACTGCTCAACAGCCCTCTTCCTCCACCGCCCCCTCTGCCCCTGCTCTCAGCCTCTGGGAGCTCCCAGCCCTGCCCCAAACCCTCCACAGGTTCTTGGGCATCCAGGCGGGGCCCCTCCTCCCCTTTGAGGACCTGCCATTCCTTGGCTGGCTGCTGCTACCTGGGGGACAGTACCTCCTCAATTTCTTCCTGGCTGCCAGCCCCCTCTGTGTCCACTCGCCCACTGCAACCTCACAGGTGCGGGTGGCTCCTTTCAGGCTCACATGGCCCTTCTGAGCGTCACCCCAACACGGCACTCATGTTTCCCTGACTTGGGGTCCTGCTGGGCTGGGTAAGTGTCAGCATGTCCTTGGTTGGCCCTCCGCAGACCTGGTTGTCTGCAGCACGCTCCCTAACTCATGGCAGTCCCTCTGGAGGAGCTGGGTGGTGGCGAGCCCACTACAGATGTGGGACTCGGGGTGGCCGGCCTCTCTCTGCCTTGGGTCAAGGTTGGGATGGTCCTCATGTCAAGAATTGGTGATGGGAGTGTAAATTGTCACAACAGCTTTGGACATCTGCATGGAGTCATTTTAAATGAATCATCCACCTACCTTGTGACCCAGCCCTGGCACTCTTACTTATTTACCCAGGAGAACGGAAGACACATGTCCACAAAGAGACTCACTCAAGGACATTCCCATCAGTTTTCATCATAATAGCCTCACACCAGAACCAACCCAAGTGCTCATCATCAGGAGAAGGGATGAGGGACTTGCTGTGACTCCGTACCCTGTGGCAATCCTACAAAGCAGCGAAAATCAGTGGATGGCTGACCCTCACAACCACATGGGTGTGTCTCACAGACAATCTCTCTCGGGTGAGAGAAGTTAGAGAGCAGAGTGTGACACCATATGATTCCATTGGTATGGAATGCAAGCGCAAGCAAAACGGGTCCATGGTGAAGGAGATTCAGAGGGCAGTCACCTCCAGAAAGGTAGGAGCGACTGGCAAGGAGGTTGAGGGTACATTCTGGGAAGATATCAGTGTTTTGTATCTTGACAGGCGGCTGGGTTAGTCCCTGGGTGGGCTCAACCTTCAAAATGCTTTGAACTGTACACTCTGAACAGAGGCGGCAGGGAAATGAACCATATTCTCTGAGGTTCTGTTATGGAGCACCTGGTCCTATGGACTGAATTTTGTCTCCTCCATATTCGTAGGCTGAAGCCCTAACCCCCACGTGACTGTATTTGGAGATAAGGCCTATAAGGAGATAGTTAAGGTTAAATGAGGTCATAAGGCCCTGATCCGTTTGGAGTACTGTCCTTCTGAGAAGAGGCGACAGAGAGCTGTCTCTTGTGCTCTCTCCCTCTCTCTCTCTCTCTCTCTCTCTCTCTCTCTCTCTCTCTCTCTCGTTCCCCTTCCCCTCCCCCGCCCCAAATGCACAAAGAAGAGGTTGCAAGTGAGCACACAAAGAGATGGCAGCCACCTGAAAGTCCGGAAGAGTGCTCTCAGCAGAAACCGACCATGCTGGCACCTGATCTCCAACTTCCAGCCTCCAGTGAGAAAATCGAGGGCTGTTGTTTAAGCTGTCCAGTCTGTGGTACTTTGCTTATGGCAGCCTGCGCTGACTAAGACACCTGGCTTCCATTGTGTTCGCCTGGGGAAGTTGCTCGTCCTTGGAGAACCCCTATTTCCTCATCCGTCAGCCATCTGCCTGTCTCGCTGGGAGGCCGTGGGAATCCCCTGTGAGATATGTCTGTGGTAGTGTTTTGAAGATTTCAAGTTCCAGCACTCTCCTGAGGTGATATTGTATTCCCTGCCGTGATGGGTACAGCACCCCTATCCAGGCTCTGCCTCCTGTAAGGTGCATAGTGGGGGTGGTCAGGGTCAGAGTCCCAGTGAGGGAGGGGATAGTGGAGACTCAGGAGCCCTTAGTCATGAAAACTCTAGGAATCACGATTTCCAGGCTGCGAGGCAGGCCTGGCCTGGTGTTCTCAGGCTTGATCCTCCTCTCCCAGCCCTGCCTCCTCAGAGCCTAGCCATTTCCATTTCCTAGGAGTGGAGCCCAGGAGAGGAGGGCAGGTCTGTGTCTCCTGACCTGCCACTTCCTTGCTTGGAATAAGGGTGTGTCCTGGCCTATAACGCCTTGACCCAGGAGACTGAGTCCACTTCCTCCTTCAGGAGCCCAGCCCAGCCCGGTCCAATGGGCCCTCGGTGAGCTCCGAAGGCTCTGCTTGTCTATTTATCTGTGGATCTCCTTCCTGGGCCCTCTCTCTCCTGACTGACCTCCAGCCCTCTCCAAATGCAAGCGCTCCTTTAACCTCCAGGGGGCCAGGTGTGAAGGGAATTTCCTGTCCTTCTCCCTTGGGAAGGAAAGATATGCTTTATCTTTTCTCTCCCCACTCCCCACAGGGTAGGAAATTCCATCCCTGTGAACTTGGGGAGCTCCCAGGGCCTTCCCCAGACAAAATGAGGACCTTCTTTAATTTATCCAACAAAGAGTTAAGCTGCACCCACTGTGTTCCACTCATTATGGTATATGCTGAGCCTACGCCTGTGGGCCACAGCAGAAACAGACCCTGCCCCAACTCGGTGCATGGTCTAAGGGGTGACCACAGACTGTGAGGAAATTATCCTTCAAGCAAACTTTGAGGGATAAACTCTGTCATATCCATCAAGGGGATCCACCGCACCCCCACCCCATGACCTAGCATCCATTCAGGTGGCAGCAAAAGCTCTTTATATCCACTTTCTTCCAGGAATGGATGGTACAGAGATGCAAAGGATCAACCGATATTCACTGGGTGCTTGTTCCAAGTTAAGTACAGCTCTAGAGTTCAGGGATCTGAGCAGTGAGCACAATGGGAAAAGTCCAAAGAGAACAAAAGATGTAACTCTTGGCTTTGTTTTTTCGTTTGTTTTGTTTTTTGTTTTTTGTTTTTTTTTGTTTTTTTTTGTTACTTCTAGGGAGCCTAGCAAAGACAATCCTCATGAAAACCATGACTCTTGGTTGTCAGAGCCAGGTGCTTGAAACAGAAAAGTGTCCCATTTTAGTGTCAAGAGTCATCACGTGTGAAGAACTCAGACCATGGACAGTGCCCCAGAAAGTGCAGTGTGGGGAGGAACCGAGGGAGGCCAAACAGCTGTTCTCTCATTCAAAAGGAACTGAGAGTTTGACCTGTGGATCGGATGGGAAAGCATGTGGAGGGACTGGAATTTTGACTTTTCTAAAAAAGTCACTCCCGAGTCTTTGTGAATCTATTTTAAGTATCATACCCGCTAATACATATAAAATGGCAAATATGACTAGTGCTACGAAGGAAAGGAACACAGTGCTATATGAGAACTCTCTAGGGAGATGAGAATTAGTCTGGAAAGTCAAATAAGTCTTTCCTAAGGAAATGGTGCTGGGGCTGAGACCCAAAAGACATGGAGGAGATACCCAGGGGAGGGAGGAAGGGAAGAGCATTCCAGGCCAAGGGTACAGCAATGTTCAAACGTCCAGTGGTGGGGACAATATTACGTAAGGGAGGCTGAAACATGGCAGATGGAGCAAGGGTGGAAGGCTGGTTTGAGATCATCGTGATTGGCAGACAGGTATCAGACCTCTCAGGCTGTGTAAACTAGGGTAAGGAGTTTAGCCCTAATTCAAAGCATGAAGTGAAGTAATTGAAAGATTTCTAAGCAAGGGATTAATGTGATCAGATTAGGATCTTAAGAGATCACTCTTGCTACAGTGTGGAGAAAGTTTTGGAAGGGGCAAGGTGGTCTTTTGGAAGACCAGTGAGTGGGCTACTGCAGAATCCTGGCTGGCAGAGGAGGACAGCTTAGATGGAAAGTAGTCAGTGTTTGCTCACAAACCCCCCAAAATAATTCTGAGACACTCTATATCCCATCCCACACGGAAGTCGACATCTAAAATGTTTCACTCTAAGTTTAAGTAGTTGTAAATATCTCATTTCTGCTATATTGTAAATGTTGACATTTTAAAATAAAACTTTAACATCACTATTTTGATGGCATCCACTGAAATCTAAATACCCTGCCAATTTGATACCCATCATCATCCATTTAAAAATACATGAAAAAGCTCTCCATTAAGTTGGAAAATCGGCATTCATGTTTCATCTCCTTGAACTCATACTTCCATGCCTCTTCCCTCACATAATTTTATCTGAATGTGATCTATCTTTTATCCTCGACATCCTTTGTGGAACCCCATAGTGTTTCTCTGTAACAAAAATACACAAACAAATGGAAATGCTATGTTATTCATTGTGACCCAAAGACTCTAAATTTTTTAAAGTTTCCATCACTACAGTTATTAATCATAATACCCAGTTGCTCAGAATAACAAAGATTGTAAAGTTTTTGATAACTAATTATTCAACATGAAAAGTCAAGTTTGGTTGGAAATGAATCTTTAGAAGAGATGGATGGGATTTTTTTTTCCCCACGAATTAACGTTTTCACGGACAAGTATGAGGTGTGCAAATGTGAGGCAGGATCCTGCTTTAATCGTAATCCTACTTACTTTTTTTTGTCCAAAGAAGTGGATGGGAGCAAAAGGAGATCTAACATCATATGTTGTCTCCTTCTTTGAATTCCTTCCATGAGGTCTGCCAACAATCACACAACGATCTCTCATGAAAAATTGTATTTAAGGACCAATCAATCAGCTGACAACTCGATTAAGTCCCCTTGCAAAACACTGGAAGCCACGTGGCCTTGCTCCTTAGAGCCCTTCATTTCGCAATGTCTGAGAAATATACCAAAAAACCTTTGCAAAGACATGGCTATGGATTCCATCTCTTACTCTTTCACCTAGAAGTACTCTGCTTCATGTGATTCACTCGGAAAAGTCTGGGCACACTGACTATTAATTTAAACACACTTTTGACAACAATTAGTTTTGGATAAAAATGCTCTTACCTTATACTTGTCTTCAACATATTGCCGTCAAAACCTTAAAGTGGCAGATCTAGCTCATTCAATATGTGGGAAACATATGCCATGAAACTTCACTGGGAAAAGCCCTCATCGTTGTCACATCAATGAGGCAAATCAGCCTTAACTTCTGTCAGAACAATCTGACTTGCTTTTTCAAATTAAATAATTGTGTTAATGTGTGGTTGGAAGAATATTTTTTAAACCACTAAGAAATGCATGATAGGACACTTCTTTGAACATAGATATTACTAGAAACGTCAATATCGAGATTTAAATGCTATAGAGGTAATATACCTTATCCATTTTTTAATCAATTATAAAACGGGACAATAAGGCTGTTTCTCATCACCTAGTTTATTATAAACTTATGGGATTTCTAACTAAAATTTTATGTTGTCAAATAAGGCATTATTTTTTTTAAAGATTTTATTTTTTTCCTTTTTCTCCCCAAAGCCCCCCGGTACATAGTTGTATATTCTTCGTTGTGGGTCCTTTTAGTTGTGGCATGTGGGACGCTGCCTCAGCGTGGTTTGATGAGCAGTGCCATGTCCGCGCCCAGGATTCAAACCAACGAAACACTGGGCTGCCTGCAGCGGAGTGCGCGAACTTAACCACTTGGCCACGGGGTCAGCCCCATCAAATAAGGCATTATAATGGCACGCATCCTTGCGTGTGTATTCCAGTCTCGTGTTGGTCTTTGGGGAATAAATAAATCACAATTAGGTAAACCTCAGAAATAAACCCATTTAATTTTATTAGACATTATGGTCAACCTCTCCTCATGTCATGAAGAGAGAGAAAAGACTCTACTGCCAAAAATTAATTCTTCTGGCAGCTAGTCCCATGCTTAGTGCCATATGAACCATAATCTTTGAGGCTGCGTTATGGAGCACCTGGCGCTATGGACCGAATTGTGCTCCCCCACCAAGTCTGGATGGTGAAGTCCTAACCCCTAGTTCCTCAGAAGATGAACTGATTTGGAAACAGGGTCCTTGCAGATTTGTTGAGATCGAGTAGGGTGGGCCCCTAATCCAATATGACTGGCGTCCTTATACAAAGGGGACATCTGGACACGGAGACACACACAGAGAGACAATGCCATGTGAAGATTGGATTTCCACGGCCACAATCCAAGGCTACCAGAAGCTAGATTCTCCTTCACAGCCTCCAGGAGGAAAAAACAGTTCCAACACCTTGATTTCAGACTTCTGGCCTCCAGAACTGTAAGACAATAAATTTCTCTTTTTTGCGAGATTGCCACCCAGTTCGTGGTAACTTCTACTGCAGTCCCAGGAGCCTAATACATCTGGGAAAGTTTGGATTCCCCTGGAATCCACAGCCTGTCCAAGGGAATAGCTTGGCTTTCTCCTTCGGCACTGGCTCACTCACATGTTGTGGGGCGGTTGGTTGGGACCCTGGTTGCCAAGGAAACCCTGAGGTTTGGCTGGAGTTGGCCATGTACATTTGCTATGCTGTGAGGCTCTGTCACCTGCCTCCAAATTGGGCTTCCGAGGTCAGGCCCCTCCTCTGTGTCCTTTTGGTGGCTCTATGGAAGGTGATTTCCCCAGTGCTCTAGTCAGCCACAAGAGAAACCAGCCTCTGACTCCTCCAAATCATGAGTGTGTGTGTGAGGGGGGCAGGGATCAGGATCCCTGGAGGGGATGCCACAAGAAATGTTCCCTGTAAGCAGAGAGGTTGTGAGCAATATCCAGTAGGACACTTGTGACCAGCAGTGACAGATGACTGCAAATAAGATGCCTGGCCTCAATTGGGATGACCTCCTAGGGCAGAGCTGGGCCGAATTGGGCCTGCTTGAGTTCGTGGTCCTCACACACTCCCTGGAAGAACTGAGTCTTTTCAGGGTCAACTCAGAGGAGAGAAGGTGGCCAGCAGCACATGGCCTCCAGGCAGAGCCTAGGCCCTCCCTTTCAGGACATGGAGTGCCCCCATGGCCTGCAGCTTTGGGTTAGAGGGAAGGGGGCACTAGCTGACAAAGACAGTGGCCTCGAGCGACTGGGGGACAGCCAGGCAAAATACTGGCTTCCGATGGAGAAGTTTGGTCCGGGTCAGCAAAGGGACCCTGTCCAACAGGAATCTGCTTGACTCCCAGCTCTGGTGTTTCTCAAATCCCAGATGGTGTTCCTCCTCAGTGGCCCCTGGGTTCGCTCACCACCTGGACCTCTGTAGCCACTTCCGGCGTGACACAAGTGCTCCCTCTAGTCCATCCCCAACACTGCTTCCTCGCCAACCTTTCTAGTTCACAGACACGAGCAGGTCATTACTCTCCTTCACAAACTTCCAGGACAGAGATGCTAGCCTGGAGATTCCAGTGGCCTGCTGCACATCTGGGGCAGAAGTCCACAGTTCTTAGCATGGGTACCACAGGCCCTTCATGGTGGCCCCATCTGACCTCCCTGTGGACCTGCTCTCTCCTTGCCCCTCCATCCATCACCCCGGGCCCCATCCACACTAACCTTCTCTCCAGGCCCCAGATATCTTCTGACATTCGACTCCATCCACTGTAGAGTGAGTGCCTCGACTGGGGGGAGCTTGTCAGGACTGCGAGGCCTGACAGAAAGGCAAACAATCAAGGTGGGCCAAAGATCAGCTCAGCTACTGGCGTGGAGGCACTTTCCAGTCCATGGCAAAGGGAGGGAGAATCCAAGCAGCACGTGGCAGCCTTGGCGAGTTGTGGAGTCGGATGCTACTTCATTCTGCAAGCAGTATACTGGAGAGAAGGGAACTGGACATAGCAAGAGCTCCAGAGTACCGCACAAAGTTCTCGCTGGATCTATGACTGCCTACTAACTCTGCATGCTCAGATTGAGACACACAAGGTTGGGCACAGAACACCTTCCAGGAGCTGTGAGCTGGAGAACTACCAGAGCTTACCCAGTGTTCCCACCAGTCAGAGTGGAGAGACCACACTGACGTGCCCAGATACCCATCACAGAACCCAGAAAGGCCACACATTAGGAGGGAGGCTCAGGTAGCCCTATGAGACCTACATTAACAAAGCTTAAAAACAAGCCTTGAAAGGCTCCTGCTGGTCTGCAAGTAAACAAACTGCCTGCTGGAACAAAACCAAGACACTTAAGAACATAATGGTTAAAACGTCCAGCCTCCATGCAAAAGTTTCTAGACATGGGAAGGAGAAAAACGTGACCCATAACCAAGGGGAAAATGTGCCAATAGGTCAAGAAATGGCAAGAACAATGGGACTAGCACGTGAGAACTTAAAGGCAGCTATAATGTGTTCCAGAATCGAAAGGGCAAACATGAGTATAATGAAGGAACCAATGAGGAATAATCTCAATAGAAAATGACAACAGTAACGAAGAACCAAATGGAGAACTGAAAAGTACAGAGGAGAGAATATGGAACACTGTAATAGACCCACAAGCACACAGTCAACTGATTTTTGACCAACACCCCAAATAAAATCAGTGTCAAAACGAAAATCTTTTCAAATGCCTTGATCCCATACCTCCCCCAAAATACAAAAATTCATTTAGGTACACCATAAGACCTAAATGCAAAAGCTAAAACTACAGATCTTCTAGAAGAAAACACAGGGCAATACCCTTGCAAATGTAGGCCAGGCAAAGATCTCTTAGGCATGATCAAGAAAGTGGTCACTATAAAGGCAAACAAATGATGCAATGGACCTCACCATCATTTAAATCCATCTGCTCATGAACAGACACCACTGAGAATACGCATAGGGAAGACACAACTGGGAGAACATATTCCCAACACATATATCTGACAAAGAACTCACATCCAGAGTATTTTGACAACCTGCACAACTCGGTAATAAAAAAGGCAAAGACCGCAGCTGAAAACTGGGCAAGAGACTTGAACAGGCACTTCACTAAGGAAGATAGCTAATAAGCACACAAAAACGGGCTCCATATCATTAGTCATCACAGAAGTGCAAATTAATATCACAATGAGTCACCGACCAGAACGGCTAAAAGTTCAAAGCTGGAAACGCAAAATTTTTTGAGAACCCCAAGAAACAGGCACTGCTGATGGGAGTATAAATTGTCATAAGAGCTTTGGAAATCTGTGTGGAGTTTCTCATTAAGTTAAACATAGCTCCACCCTGTGGTCCAAACATTGCCCTCCTAGGTATTTACCCAGGAGAAAGGAAAACAAATGCCCACAAAAACAGACTCCCACACGGATGTTCACATAGGCTTTGATCACACGACGACAGTAGCAACATACACGACAGTAGGAACCTTGAAAACAGGAAGGTGCCAGGGTCTGCAAGTGGATGACTGCAGAGTAGGCCCAGCTGTAGGGCTCAGCAGCCCGCCACCAACAGAAGTCTCGCCCCTGTTTTGTGAAGAAGCAACAAGTGCCTCGCTCTGCCTTCTTCCCAGCTCTCTTATTTGATTCCTCAAATAAAAAACCACCAACCATCTAACACACACACTCACACAGAAACTCACACACCTTCTCACACATTCACTCACACGCTAACACACACTCACCCATTAGCACACATTCACTCACACTCACAAACTCACACACGCTCACTCATACCTCACACACCAGACACATTCACTCATGAACACATTCACACACACATGCGTTCACTGACACATATATCCACTGATACACATGAACACACATAAGCATACACTTGCACACTCACACCCTGTCATGCACACACTAACACACTCAAAAACTCATACATACTCACCCCCTAGACACATTCACTCACATACACATTCACACACACATACATTCCATGACACACACACCCACTGATACACAAACACATCCACACATTCACACCCCACACACTCATGTGCAAACTAATACATACTCAAAAATGCCCACACCCGTAAACATTCACTAAAACATTCACAGTCTTACCTACTCACTCACAATTCACACACACTCACTGACACACATTCACAAACTCATACATACTTTCACTCACACATACACTGAGAAGCTGGCCGGGTTTTGATGCCCAAGGTCTCGATGCCCTGAGCCCTAACAAGATGGTGAGGGATGCTGGGGCCTCTAGCTCCCGGCTGCTGTTCCTTCCCTTCCCTTATTCCTGGGAAGCTCCCTGCTCCTTGGGAGTCCAAGCAGCCACTGCTTGTCCCCACAGCATTCTATCGACTAGTACCACTGACTAGCTCCATTCCTTTGCCTGGTTCATTTAGCCACTATTCCTTGAATGTTGACCACCTTGTGGAATTAGGATACCTCAAAGCCCTCAGTGACCCTGCTCCACACATATGCCAATGTTGACTGGGCCACTGTTGCTTCACCCCCAGCAGACCATTCCCTCAATTGCCCACAGCAGAGGCGACTCTCAGCTGAAACAGTCAATGAAATTTATTGAAGAGAACCACTTACTGAAACCGTTGAAGAGAAGGGAATAACAACACAGAGCAGACCTCTAACAGCCACTATAGCCCACAGGTCTCAGGCCCCCCCTCCTCCCGGGGACCCTAATGAGGTGCCTCAGCTTCCCCCATGCTGAAGCCTTCCCACCAGTCTCCCTTCCTGGGGCCCCCATGCTCAGCCTCTTGCCAGGATGATGGACGCTGGCCATGCCCTCTCACTCCAGGGCACCCCCTGCCCCTCTGGCTGACAGGCTGGGGTGGGGCCCTGCCCTATGGGCCACACAAGACAGTCACAGGACGCTGGAAAATACAACAGAGGACACCACACCAAGCCCAGGAAACTGAGCCACAAGTAACAACAGGTTGGCACATGAGAGCACAGTCCCACTGGAGCCTCCCGCAGCCCCTCCATGTCCCTGCTCCAGTTCTTCCTTCCCGAGGTCCCGGGGTGAGCGCCGGCCACGCCCTCGTCTGTCCATCCTTCCAGGCATCTCCTGGGACTGGGCTCGGGGACTCTGGGGTGGGGTGGGGGCCACTGCTCAGATAAGCACACATCTCCACAGGAACAAGCAGCAGTTGGCCTAAATCTCCACCGAGAAGGCAGAGTTGAGCTCATGACACTGGACGAGAGCGAGCAGAGCCCGGGCTGGCACTGAAGCTCACAGCACGTGCCAGGGCCGAGAGGGGCCTGCCCGCTCAGCCAGGACCCCAACCCTGGGATCACACATACCTCACAGCTCTGCAGAGAAATCATGAGGGGTGTGTGTGTGTTTTGGGGGTGGATTACTTGACACGTGGGTCACTACAGGGTCTACAGAGACACAAGTGGGCTTCCCAGAACAGGGAGAAGCCTGCCCCAGGTGACAGTGAATGAGGATCCCCTTGTTGGGAGGCCCAGACAGCTGGCACCCTTGACATGACCCCTAACGTCTCCCAGGCCCATGTGCGTGGCAGACGTCCTCAGGCACCCCTCACCCAGGCCGGGGCTGCCGCTTGGGGGAGCTGCCAGGCTGGCTGCCTGAGTTGGCAGGGCTTGGGACAGGGCTGGGGCTCGGGCTCATTGTGGTGCCGCCTCGGGTGGGGGCACACCTCTCCCCTGCCCATTTGGGGTAACATATGGTCATCTTGGTCACTTGGAGGGGCTGATGGTGAGGGTCAGGGCCCCTTGGGGATCGTGAGGGGCCAGGGGCTTGGTTTGGGCTGGACAGGCCCCTGCCTCAGCATGCTTCCCATGTGGGGTGAGGCGGCTGCCCTGGCCTCGCCTCCCCCTGCCTCCAGGGCTCTGCTGCCCGGGAGGAGAGAAGGCCCCTGGGCCTTCTGAGCCTACTTGCCCCAGGAGGACTCAGGCCGGCTTCTCTCCTCAGCCCCATCCTCGTTTCCCGGCTCCTTCTGGATGAGCCCCTCCTCGGGGGTCTGCTGGGCCTCTTGGTCTCCCACCTGAGCGAGGCATTCTGGGTCACAGCCAGGACCTTCTGGGCCCACCCTGGAAGCACTGACCATTTGGGCAGGGGTGGGGCCGCTGGGGGCCTCTGACGGTCCTGCAAGACCTAGCCCTGCACCAGTAGGACCATTTTCATGTTCCCCAGGGGCAGGGGAGGACTTGGTGGTCTCCTCAGGGGCAGGGGCTGCCATGGCAGCATCACGGGTGTCAGGAGGTGCGTCATCGGCCTCTTCACGGGCTGGGGCAGCGTCAGCGGTGTCTTCACAGGTCAGGGAAGCCTGGGCAGCATCTTCACGAGCCCAGGCGGCCTGGGCAGCATCATGGGGGTCAGGAGCAGCCTCTCCAGGGTCAACTGTGACAGGAACTGCCCCATCGGTCTCTTCACTGGCGTGGACAGCCTCGGCGATGTCTTCCTTCGGGGGGGAGGCCTTGCTATCTCCTGTAGTGACGGGGGTGCCCTCAGGGGTGACCTCATTGGCTGGGGTGGCGTGAGCGGCATCTTCATGGGTCAGGGCAGCATCTTCACAGGCCGGGGCAGCCTAGGCAGCATCTTCACGGGGTGGGGTGGCATCTTCATGGGCCATGGCAGCCTGGCAGGCAGCTAGGTCTCAGGGGCCTGGGGTAGGGGGTACCCGCTCAACATGCAAAGGAAAAAGGGGGATGAGGGTGGGAAGACAAGTACGCACTCGTCTCTTTCCAAATCTCTCGCTGGGTGCAGGCAGAGGAGGAAAGGCTGGGAAGGGGTGGCCTCCAGGGGCCCCTCTCTTCTGTGCCAGCCCCAGAAGGAGGAGGGCTGATTCCCAGGGCCCGTGTTGGGCCAGCCTGCCAGGGCCGGCCCTGCGGCAGCTCCCCTCCATGGGCTGGGCGGGGAAGCCGCTGTCCCACGCAGTCCAGGAAGGACTCCAACCCACCACCACCCGCCTCACGCACGCGCACACCCTCTCACACACGTCCAGTGACGCTCACTCCCACTCGCTCACACTCAGACACACTCACATGCTCTTACACTTGCACACTCCCACTCATTCACACACACATTCACTTGCACTCACACACACATTCAATGACACGAATGCACACTCTCACTCGCTCACACGCACACTCACACCTGCTTGGGGAACACGCCCACACAGGTACACTGCACGAGGGAGAGACAAGGGATCAGCCCCTCCCATCCCCTCTCCTCTTGTCCTGCCCCCAAATCCTGAGGGGCTGGCGGAAAGTGGCCAGTGGCCATGGCCCTGCCAAGACACGGGGGACAGACGACCTGGGATGGTGCCTTGCCTGAAGGAGGCAGGGAGAGCAGAGCCCACCTGGGAGCCCCCCGGATCCTGCAGTACCCCTTGATGGGACACGTGCAGGTGTCCCTATAACACGGAGCCAAGTCCACTGGGCCCAAGAGGCTGCAGGCATGGCCCTCATGATCTCCGTCCCGACAGCCCTCGCCGCCCCCTCTCCATTGCCCTGCGCGCCCAGCATCTCCAGGGGCCCCCGCCCCCCGTCCCTGCAGACCCGCTGTCTGCAGCTCTCGCCACACAGCTCAGGGCTCCCCACGTGCTCGGTTCCCACAGGCCGGTTGGACGGCCACAGCCCAGGCCTCAGCTCCCTGCAAGGTCCTCGCCCTGGCCCTCCCTGCTTTGGGAACTGCGTTCTTCTTCTGTACTGTGGGGGTGGTCAGAGACTCTGCCCCTTCAGAATGGCTGGAGGACGCCAGTGGGCACAGACTGGGCAGGCCCTCGAGGGCCCCTCACCATTTCTGGGACAACGGTACCATCCGTCCCCTCTCCTCTCCGCACCTTCGTTCCGTCTCCCGAAGACTCTGAATCAGCTCGGCGCCTGATGGCCGGCTGCCCTCAATTTGTGGTGGGCTCCCAGCCCCCTGAGGTGAGGGCAGAGCCCAGGCAGGTGGAGGCAGATGGCTCCTGGCTCCTGACACCTGACGACACCCTCTCTGAGCACTGCCCCTCCAGCCACGGCGCGCAGAGAGAGGGTCTCAAGGATCAGCAGCATCCTCCATCCTGGGTGGGTGCCCTCCTCAGGTGGCACCGAGGGCTCACTGGGCTGCAGGGACCCAGAGTCCACCTGCTCTGGGCAGGAAGGGGCCACTCCCCAGCTCCTGCCTGCAGCCTCCCACTCACACCCGCTGCCTCCTGCCTGCTCCCAGGACACAGGACTGGTGCCCCTAGGAGTTGGCTGGGAGGGGAGTGGGACAGGAAGGCGGTGCCCCGGCCCCTCGAGGGGCCGCCCTGCCCAGGACTCAAGAGTGGAGGGTGGCTCTCCCTGCCTTTCCTCCCCCGACCCAGGGCATGAGGGCTGTGGAGCCCTCGCCCAGCCCGCCCTCCATCCCTCGGCCATGAAACACCGGCAGGTCCCCAAACGTCCCTCGGTGGCTAGACAGAGGCTGGCCACTTGTCGGCTGGCAGGAGTGGGCTGAGCGGGCAACCACCCCCAGCCCAGAGTCCTGGGCCCAGCTCCTGGCAGGGGCATCTGACCTCAGGCCTGGGCCCTTCTGTGGCCCGCTGGTCTCTGGGATTGCACACGTGACCTCTCTGACCCGTCTGGGTGCCCTGAGCCCCTACAGCGGTGCCAGGGATCCTGGAGCCCTGGATCCTGCCTGTGGTTCCTCCCCCTCCCTTCAACGTCTAGCCCGCTTATTTCTGGGGACACCCCGAGTTTCCTGGGGACCCAACCAGCCACTGCCCACGCCCACAAGTTCCTGTCACTCAGCTCCGTCCAGCCCAGGGGACGACACAGCCCCTCCTGGCCCCTGTCCTGATCATACCCCAATGCAGGTGACAGGCCACTGTTGCCCCCACCCCCACCCCCAGCAGACCCTTCCCTCAGTTGCCCACAGCAGAGACGGACGACACGCAGCTGGAACGATCAATGAAATTTATTGAAGAGAACCACTTACTGAAACCATTGCAGAGAAGGGAATGACAACACGGAGAGGAACTTCTAACGGCCGCTACAGCCCACAGGTCTCGGGGACAGTCAGTCTCTAACGGGGTGCCTCAGCTGCCCCCCAAGCTGAGGCCCTCCCACCACAGTCTCCCTTCCTGGGAGCCCCACGGTCAGCCTCTTGGCAGAACGATGGACACTGGCAATGTCTTCTCACTCCACGGCACCCCCTCCCCCTCTGGCTGACATTCTGGGGTGGGGCCCTGCCCTATGGGCCACATAGGACAGTCACAGGACGCTGGAAAATACAACAGGGGACACCACACCAAGCCCAGGAAACTGAGCCACAAGTAACAACAGGTTGGCACATGAGAGCACAGTCCCACTGGAGCCTCCCGCAGCCCCTCCATGTCCCTGCTCCAGTTCTTCCTTCCCGAGGTCCCGGGGTGAGCGCCGGCCACGCCCTCGTCTGTCCATCCTTCCAGGCATCTCCTGGGACTGGGCTCGGGGACTCTGGGGTGGGGTGGGGGCCACTGCTCAGATAAGCACACACCTCCACAGGAACAAGCAGCGGTTGGCCTAAGTCTCCACCGAGAAGGCAGAGTTGAGCTCATGGCACCGGACGAGAGAGAGCAGAGCCCGGGCTGGCACTGAAGCTCACAGCACGTGCCAGGGCCGAGAGGGTGCTGCCTGCTAGGCCAGGACCCCCACCCCGGGCTCACACACACCTAACGGCTCTGCACAGAAATGATGGCACGTGTGTGTGTATGTTTTGGGGGTGGATTACTTGACACGTGGGTAACTACAGGGTCCACAGAGATACAAGCGGGCTTCCCAGAACAGGGAGGAGCCTGCCCCAGGTGACAGTGAACGGGGGTCCCCATGTTGGGAGGCCCAGACAGCTGGCACCCTTGAGATGACCTCCTAACGTCTCCCAGGCCCGTGCAGGCGGCAGGCGTCCTCAGGTGCCCCTCACCCAGGCCGGGGTTGCCACTCGGGGGAGCCACCAGGCTGGCTGCCTGAGTTGGCAGGGCTTGGGATGGGGATGGGGCTTAGGCTCGGTGTGGTGCTGCCTTGAGCGGGGCTACACCTCTCCCCTGCCCATTTGGGGTAACATATGGTCATCTTGGTCACTTGGAACGGCTGACGGTGCGGGTCATGGCCCCTTGGGGATCGTGAGGGGCCAGGGGCTTGGTTTGGGCTGGACGGGCCCCTCCCTCGGCCTGGTCCCCATGTGGGGTGAGGGGGATACCCTGGCCTCGCCTCCCCCTGCCTCCAGGGCTCTGCTGCCTGGGAGGAGAGAAGGCCCCTGGGCCTTTTGAGCCTACTTGCCCGAGGAGGACTCGGGGCGGCTCATCTCCTCAGCCCCGTCCTGGTTTCCTGGCTCCTCCTGGATGAGCCCCTCCTTGGGGGTCTGCTCGGCCTCCTGGTCTCCCACCTGGGCGAGGCCTTCCGGGTTACTGCCAGGACCTCCTGGGCCCGCCCCAGAAGCACTGACCATTTGAGCAGGGGTGGGGCCCCCGGGGGCCCCCGAGTGTCCTGCCTGACCTAGCCCCGCACGAGTAGGAACATTTTCACCTTCCCCAGTGGCAGAAGAGGACTCGGTGGTCTCCTCAGGGGCAGGGGCTGCCACGGCAGCATCATGGGTGTCAGGAGCTGCCTCATCGGCCTCTTCACGGGCCGGGGCAGCGTCAGCGGTGTCTTCACAGGTCAGGGTGGCCTGGGCAGCATCTTCACGAGCCCAGGCGGCCTGGGCAGCATCATGGGGGTCAGGAGCAGCCTCTCCAGGGTCGACTGTGACAGGAACTGCCCCATCGGCCACTTCACGTGCCGGGGCAGCCTCGGCTGTGTCTTGCTTGGAAAGGGCAGCCAGGGTGGTATCTTCCTTGGGTGGGGAAGGCTTGCTTTCTTCTGCAGTGACAGGGGTGCCCTCAGTGGTGACCTCATTGGCTGGGAGGCAATCTTCATGGGTCCGGGCAGCATCTTCACAGGCCAGGGCGGCCAGGCAGTCCTGCGCAGGGGTGTCGGGATTTTCCTCCAGGAGGCCACATATGAGATCCAGCGCGGGGCCGCCCAAGCTCTCCACCAGTCTCCTCCTCCTCTCCCTCTCTGACATGAGGCACCACAGGTACAGCGTGTCGTTGGCATGGTGCAGCCAGCTCTCAAAAGACTCTTCTCCACAGCCCGGCTCTTCCACCCCAGAAAACCTTCTCGGTACCCAGTAGGCCACAGCATCGAGCAGAGGCTGCAACGTCTGCCGCCAGTGCTGGCTCCGGGCTGCTGCCTCGTTGATGGCTCTTGCCACACCTGCAGCTCCTTCCTCACCTGGAGCCTCCGCCTCAGCTGCAGCTCCTGCCATGCTCACAGATCCTGCCACGCCTGCAACACCTGTGTCCCCTGCGTTTCCCTCTTCATCTGATGCTCCTGCTTCCTCTCCAGCTCCTGCCTCACCCTCAGCTCCCTCCTCACCTGCGGCTTCTTCCTCACCCACAGCTCTTGCCACATCTCCAACTTCCTCCTCACCTGCAGCTCCCGCCTCACCTGCAGCTCCTGCCATGCTCACAGATGCGACCATGCCTGCAACTCCTGTGGCCCCTGCGGCTCCCTCTTCATCTGAGGATTCTGCTTCCTCTCCAGCTCCTGCCTCGCCCTCAGCTTCCTCCTCACTCTCAGCTTCTTCCTCACCTGTGGCTTCTTCCTCACCCGCAGCTCTTGCCACATCTTCAGCTCCATCCTCACCTGCAGTGACTGCCTCACTGGCAGTTCCTGCCTCCTCTGGGGCCCCTGCCTCAGACACACCTGCAGCTCCTTCCTCACCTGGAGCCTCTGGCTCAGCTGCAGCTCCTGCCATGCCCACAGATGCTACCACGCCTGCAACTCCTGTGTCCCTGGCAGCTCCCTCTTCATCTGAGGATCCTGCTTCCTCTCCAGCTCCTGCCTCACCCTCAGCTCCCTTCTCCCCTGCAGCTGCCTCCTCCCCTGCAGCTGCCTCCTCCCCTGCAGCTCTGGCCACACCTGCCCTGCCAGCCACTGCTTGCCTCTGGGGCTGTGCAGGGAAATTGGGTCTATCCCGTGACTCAGAATCAGGGCCCTGGGGCAGGAAGAACACATCCCAGAGTCCCCCCTTGCCTGGTATCTGTCGGGGGACCAAACTTCGATTTAAATACTCAGTGAACTCCACCAAAGCGACCCTGAACCCGAGCTCCTTTCTGAAGACGTTGCCCAGCACTCGGTACCTGCCCAGGGGCCACAGGGCAGCCCGCACGGCCTCCTGGAATTCCCGGTCCTCGCAGTCCTCCGGGATGCCCAGGATGAGCAGGGAGCGCTGTGCGTTTGCGCCACTCCACCTGCACCAGTCCTGCAGCATCACCAGTGGCATCACCATCACTGAGGACCTGAGGGCGGCCAGAAGGGACTGGACGGGCGTGCACGGACTCTCGCAGTGTGGGCCTCGGCCTGCGGGTGCAAAGGGGAGAGAGGCGTGTCTGTGCCACACAGCCCACCCCACCGCCCCAGCCAGAGCCCCGGGCCCCTCACGCTGGGGCCTGGAGCGCCTCCTCTCGCTGCTGGCTTCGTCGTTGGATCTTAGGAAACCTCTTCGATAATAAACCACATTGCTTCACAAGATGGAAGGCTACCCACATTTTCTACCTCCTCTAGCCTCGGGGCTGGGGGGGGGGGGTCGCCTTGTTCCCCAGGGACTCTCACATTTTCCAATTTGGGGCATGAATTTCCCCAGGATCCTGCCTCCTTCTCTTCCACGTGCTCTGGCCTGCAGTGACAGCCCTCTTTCCTTCCTTCCCGGCAGGGTGACTCCTGTCCTCTCTTTGTTCTGGGTCGCTCTAGGCTGGGCTCTGGCCCAGTCCCAGGCTGCCTGAGCAGAGCCCGCGGAGGGCCCGCCCTGTCCCTCCCTCTCCCCCGCTCTCTCTCACTGACCTCCCCTCCGGGCGCTCTGGTCTCTTTCGTAGGGCACGTTGGGCTCTCTCTGCTCTTCTCTTTCTAGCTTCCTTCAAGGGACGTCAGGGCCCCGAGTCCGTGTCCTCCTCCTGTTCTATGGCGCACACTTAGAGCTGTCCGTCTTCCTGCGATCGATCGCTTCCTGCGCTGCCTCCCACTACTTTGGGGAAGTTGTATTTTCCTATCACTGGGTTTGAAACGCTTCCTGAGTTCCTCTGATTTCCTCTGATTTCTTCTTCCACCTACAGGTTTGCAAATCTTTAGAGACGTGTTAATCGTTGTTAACGTCAAATAAAATCCCCGGGCGACCAGGCAACTTATTCTGTCAAAGCGCAACCCTTTTAAACTTAGGGAGACGCTCCTAGGGCCCGAAGTATGGCGTCCCCCGGTGACCCCTGCGAAGGGCCTCTACTTTCCGCGGAGGCCAAGGCCCTGGCCCTCCACCGCGGCAATCTCTGCGCACCCTCCACCGAGGCGACCTGGAGCTTCTCAGACACCCGCTGCGGGGGGCAGAGCCCCTCCCCGGACCCTCCCCCACTCCACCGCCCAGGGCACCAGCCTCCCGCAGACCACTGCCTCCCCGGCGCCTCGCCCTCTCTGTGGCACCTGCACCCATGCTGCCAGGCCCTCCTCTCCCGCACCCCTCCTCAGCCAGTGGCCCCCCACCTTCCCGCCCATCCCCCTGCCCATGCCCGGGCGCATCCTCCCCAGACCCGAAAAGCGCCCTCCCCCCCAGCTGGGAGCGCTCCCCTCCAGCCCTGGGAAGCAGGGCGCCCCCACGTGCTTGGACGTTATCCCGCCCACCCGGCTCCCCAAGCCCGGAGTGCTCCCCCTAGTGCCGGCAGTGGGAGCTCTGCCCTCCCGCCTCCCACCCCACAGATGCAGGGCTGCCAGCCTGCCCCCGCCCCCCCCACCCACACATGCAGGGCTGCCAGCCTGCCCCCGCCACCCCACACCCACCCACAGAGGCAGGGCTGCCAGCCTGCCCCCGCCACTCCCCCCCCCCACAGCCAGCACCCCAGCGAGCCAGAGCGCACCGCTGCCCAGAGCATGGCCGCCCACCACTCCCGCACGCATGGCCGGCCTCGCCCACGCCTCCCGCCCCAGGCGGACTCCGCTGGCGCCCCCACCCCAGCCGGCAGCGCCCCCGTGCCGGGCGCCCTCCTGTCCAGCCGCAGCCCCGGGAGCGCTCGCTTCCCATGCCCCCCCTAGAGTCACTAGCCCCCGCCCCCGCCCCCGCCTCCCCCCCTCCTGAGGCCCCTGGGAGCCCTGCCCTCAGCCCAAACCCCAGCTGGCTGCCCCCCACCCTCACCGGCTCCCGCACGCTCACCCTCCCCTCGGACCCCCTCCCCCGCGAGCCCCCCGCCGACGTGGCTCACCTGCGCCGGCCCCGCGGGCGGCCCCCGGTCCCCTGGAAGGCCTGGCGGGCTCGCCTCAGGGCGGCTGTGTGGCCCCGGCTCACGCACTCTGCGCTCGGCCACGCCACCTCCCGCGCCTCCCAGAAGCCCCCGGGCGCAGGAGAGAAAGTTCTAGGTGGCTCAGGGCAGGGCGACGATTGGCTGCGAGGAGCACGTGAGCGACGCCGCGCGGCGAGGGCTTCACGGCGCTGTCGCAAGGCTCGCAGCCGCGGCAGCACAGCACGGCTTCCGCCCCTGCCACCGCTGCACAGCGCGGCTTCCGCCCCTGCCGCCCGTGAAGCCGAGAGTCGGCTCGCCCGCAGAGCCCGCTGGGGCCCGTGGGGCCCACTGCCCGGTCGTCTGTGCCCTGCTGTGCTTGGTAGCGGCACGCAGACGGTCTACGTCCCTACTGACTTCTCCTCTCGGTGTCCCCATCCCGGGCGGGAGGGGTGACATCTCCATCGGCGGTGCTGGGAATGGCCGCCTCTCCCTCTGTCCCGTCACCCTCGGTTTCCTGGACAGCAAAGTTCTGTCCCTGGCCACAGACACTCCTGGGAACTAGCGCTGCGCGTCCCTCACTGCTGACCCTGCCATCGTTCTGACCTCCCATCCCAGGGACCTGCCTCTGCCTTTAACTCGGCTTGGTCCACTGTCAGCACGGTCGCTCCGACTTCCTTAGCTGCTCTTTCTGTGGGACAGCACTCGGAATCCTCTGACTATCCGCTCGCCTGAGGCTTTGCTGTCCAATCGCAGTGCCTGTGGGCAGCAAAAGCCTGGCTCTCGGCTTCATCCAGACAGTCTCTGCCTGTTAATCGCACGGTTTAACCCGTTAACATCCAGTGTGGTTTCTCCTATGGCTGGATTTACGTCCAGCCCTTTACCGGCTGCCTGAGTCTGCTGCAGATACTGAGGAAAAAATACCAGAGACCGGGTGGCTTATAAACAGCAGACGTTCATTTCTCACAGTTCCGGAGGCTGAGAAGTCCAGAAGCGAGGTACCGGCAGATGCCGTGTCCGGCGAGGACCTGCCTCCTACTTCACACACAGACATCCTCTCACCATGTCCTCGCTATGGCAGAAGCGGGTGAGGGAGCTCTCCGGGGTCTCTCTTACAAGGTCACTGATCCCGTTCATGGGGGCTCCACCCCCATGAACCAATCACCTCCCAAAGGCTCCACCTCCAAATACCATGGCGTGGAGGGGGTCGATTACACAGGTGAATCTGGGGGAGGACACAGACATTCGCTGCACAGCACTGTCTGCCCATCTCTCTCTCTTCCTATGTTCCCCTTTTCCTGCCTGAGATAGTCAAAAAATTTTTATTGCACTTTAACTTACTATTGCCTTTTGAGGCTATTATCGCTTTGAAATGCTTTTGCTGGTTGCTCGAGAGATTATAATCTATTTCCTTAACTTTTCACTGTCCACTTGTGGCTAATGTTGTACCACTTCACATAAATGTAAGAAGCTTTCCACCATACAGATTCGTTCCCCCTCCACCCCATCCTTTATGCTGCAGTCGCCACATGTAGTACGCTTACAGATATTAGAAAACCTACCATATGCTAGTGTAATTTTTATTTAAAAGTCACATGTATCGTAAGGAAATTAAAAGCAAATAGATGTTCTTGAATAGTTACCCCCCTATTTACCATTTCTCATGTTCTTTATCTCTACCCAGGCATCAAGGCTTCCTCTCCTATCGTCTTTCTTCAGAATGAAAGGCCTCCCGTAGCGTTTCTTTTCGTGTAGATCTGTTGATGAATTCTCTTAGCTTTCACGTCTCTCCAAAGGTCCTTATTTCGCCTTCCTTCTTGAACGATCTTTTCCCTGCACAGAGACGGTGAGTTCTGGGTTGAAAGTTGTTTCCCGTTGTTGTTGTCGTTCGGCGCTTTGAAATGCCCTTCCCCTGCCTCCTGGGTTCCCTGGGGTCGATGAGAATTCAGGGAATATTCCTGTTAATTTCTCCTAGATGTACTGCTTTGTCTAACTCTGACTGCCTGTGAGATTTTCTCTTTCTACGCTGTTCAGTCGTTCGGCTACGCTGCACAGACATGTGGTTTTCCTTTGTATTTATCCTCCTTGGGGTTCACAGGACTTCTTGACTCTGTAAAGTATGTCTAGCCCCAAATTTTGAAATGTCCGTCATTATTTCTTCAAGTAGTTTTTCCTCCCCGTTCTCTCTTTTCTCCTGGGATCCCAGATACACATGTGGTTGGACCTTTTCATATTGTTCTACAGCTCACTGAGGCTCTGTTCTTTCTTTTTTTGGAAAAACCTTTTTTCCTCACAGTTTCTCAGAACGGATCATTTCTGTTGCTCTATCTTCCCACAAGTGATATGAAGCCTCTGCATATTCATAACTATTAACAAACACCGATGTTAAGGGAAGGATAGAGTAAGAGGAGCCAAGAAAGGATTGAGTAAAGAGCTGCCACGTTCCAAGAGCACGTGGCATCCCGGAGCCTGGGGCAGGGAGCACTTGATGCAGTGGGAGATCAGAGAGCCTCTGCAGAAACCTAGCCCAGCATGGTTCTCACCTGCACAAAACGGAAGCAGACTGGCTGATGGAAGCACAGAGGGAATGAGCTGAAGGACGGCAGGCGTCTCATGGGCGTTCCGGGAGGGCTGGAGAACCAGGCTTGGAGGCTTTGCAGAGAAGGACGAGGGTCTGAATCATGCCACAGTGCTGGGCTGGTGAAGGCACCCCTGTGGCTCCCTCCCACGACTGGGCACAGACACTGTGGTTTGCAACAACAATGTGGGATGCAGGTGCCGCCATGACAACCAGAGCTGCCACTGCTCCTTGGGAAGCAGATCTCACTGGAGTCTGTGTGGCTCCTGCTTCTTCCCAGTTCTGGACCCTGATTCAGTTGGCAGCAGGTGCATCTGATTGGCGGGGCGGGGTCATGTGCCCACACCCTAGCTGTGAGGAAAGCCAGGAGAGGGCCGACCTGGTATTTTCCAGCCCTCTCCTGGGAGGTAGGCTCAGCCTCATAAAGTGGCAACTTCGCTGGACAGAAGGAATGAGCAGGCTGCACTGGGCCCGCCTAAAAGGTCCAACACCTTCCCCCTGCCCTTAGCATGAAAACCAGCTCCCCCCATCCCTGAGCACTACCCCTTCAGAGATTATCCCCACCCCTCCCTTTGCCCAGATAGTCTGGGTCCTCTTTCATTGTGCATCTCACTAGCCTGGTCTTTTTGTTTTCCATAGAGCAAGTCTGCAGGTGGAGGTGGTATGGATATGTTTGTGCCCACTCTCCCTGAAACCCCACAAGTGTCTAGAGATTTTCCATTGCTCAGTAAGTGTTGTCATTGTTTTTCCATGACGAAGTTTTCACATTTCAGGATACCTCAAGTTAAAACACATTTCTGGTTTTTTCCAGGACTCTCCGTCTAATACTGGCTTTCTCATGAAGGATGCTAGAGGCCTCTGGGGTGTCAGAGTTCTTTGTTGCATGGCCCCACTCCATGCATCTTGCACATTTAGCAGTCCTGAATCCCAGGCACTGGATGCCAGTGCTGCCTTCCCCCATTCAAGGAGAAAGCCAAGATCACTCCCACTCATTTTCAAAAGACCAAGGGACAAGACCATCCCAAGTTGGGGACCATCGGAACCCTAAAGCTTTGTACTTCACCCATAAAAAGGAGGAAAAGCCCTCACCATGTCCTAGTCTGCAGCCAAAGTGCCAACTCTACTCTCTCACTGGAGAAATCTCCCATGTGTGCTGAGCAGGAATGCTTTTCTAGTGCCCCACACCCACCCCCAGCAGACCCTTCCCTCAATTGCCCACAGCAGAGGTGACATGCAGCTGAAATGGTCAATGAAAT